>NC_056729.1:576100291-576115291 GCF_019279795.1 Protopterus annectens
TTTTTGACAGTTCATGTCTTATTCACCTTTGGCAGCCCCTGTCCGTCATACATATTATATTTTTCTATTTCTGTCAGATCTAGCAAGTCTGCTGTTAAACTTTTGTGATACACTTGAGAGTTTCTTGTAGTTTGCATTTCCTGCTCTTTCACTCTCTGTGTGGAGATATCTTGGCATTGACATAACTGTGGCATTTAGTTTTGTAAAATATGTTTATATATACTACTGCACCTTCAAGCTATACCTTTTTTAATAAGCCACCATTGTAAAGTGGCCATTGCGTCTGGGATTCCCATTGAAATCCTGCTCTTTGAAACTGGTGTGTCATTTTCCTCCATCGCTGTATCAAACTGCTTACTTGCCACTACATTACACTTTTGTGCTACTATTCTGTTTTTTGTAAGATTTACCACATGTGGGAGCCTTTGCCTATATGTATTTGTAAATATTTTTGACTTTGCGATTATTAGCTAACATCGATTTCTTTTCTGAGTATAAACTGCACCATATTAGGTCTTGCTTCTTCTCTCAGATCTGTTTCTCTGTAATTTAGCAAAGATCTATGAACTTTTTTCTGTCTGTAGTAATTCTTAATTTTTTGCTTCCTTTTCCCACTTACCGACTCTTTCCTTGTCTACGTATTGTTTTTGTTTTTATTTGGTCAACTAATGAGGATAAATTGGCATCTGTAATATTTGCCTTTTTTTCTGTTTCAATAATGTTTATCTTGCGCTTTCTTGTCTTTGCATTGTAACCCTGTTTTGGGAACTCTGGGTTATATGAATGGAAAAAAAAAAACAAACAGTAGTGTGGCTAGTGTGTTTTTTACCTTTTTGTGGACTGTTGCTTTTTATTGCTGCAGTGGAGCCCATTAGATCATCTGTTGGATAATGGCCTAACACAGCAGCAAGACATTTCATTCCTGAAAGACATTGCACTAGACTTTCAACCATTGTCTTTGCCAAGGCTTGGCACTTTTTTATCCTTGAATGAGTGTACCTCGCTCTTCCTTTTTTTTTTTTATTTTATATAATTTCTTATGGTCAAGACCGTAAGATTGAAGTTTTGAACCTTCCAAATGTAAATTAAAAAAAAAATAAAATAAAAACAAAAAAAATCTTTTTTTACATTTTTGCAGGGAGGCAAGCCCCCCCCTGAAAATTAAATATACCAACTCCAAGATCACACTATAGTGAGGAAAACATTAAATAAAGTGTACTGCGCTGTATGGCGATCTCCATTTAAACACTTTGAAGTTTCAAAACTCAGTCTTATGGTTTCGACTATAAGAAATTTGAAGTTTTAAAAGTTCGAAATTTAGAAGTAGACCCATAGATATATATATATATATATATATATATATATATATATATATATATATATATATATATATATATATACCACATACATATAACCATCTATATATATATCCGCTTCACTTTGGTGTGGTGTAGTAAACAGTGGGGCCACCAGGTGAAGGTACCCAGCAAGGCTTGAGGATGATTTCATTTCAAAACAAAATGTCCTTTTAATTTTTTGCTCTCCATCCTGGCCAAATGCAGTATTATGTGTTTGTTGTACTAATATAATTATCTGCGCTACTTGTGTTCATTCTCTCTTAATGTCTGTTTCCTTTATATTATTTTGTGTTTCATTATATTCATATAGATATTAGAGCATACCTTGAGGGACTAATCTGGTCTACAAAAGTAAATAAATAAATATAATAAATCTCTATGCTTAGTTGTTTCATAAACCTTGCGTCATTATGTTCTCAGTCATTGTTAAACTCCTTGGTATTGCTTTAATTGTGACATTATGTGCTGTGCAATCATATTTATGATCCATGTACCAGGATTTGCAGGCAGAAAAGTAAACAGTATGTAAGAAAGATGTCCAATAGTAGTAGAAGCAACAGGCATAATAAAAACTAATTTACAGTCCTACTTAGCTATGCTACCAGTACATGTAATTCTGTGTGAATTAATGCTACCAGCACATGTAATTCTGTGTGAATTAATGCTACCAGTACATGTAATTCTGTGTGAATAAATGCTACCAGTAGATGTAATTCTGTGTGAATTAATGCTACCAGTCCATGTAATTCTGTGTGAATTAATGCTACCAGTACATGTAATTCTGTATGAATTAATGCTACCAGTACATGTAATTCTGTGTGAATTAATGCTACCAGTAATTCTGTGTGAATTAATGTTACCAGTACATGTAATTCTGTGTGAATTAATGCAACCAGTAGATGTAATTCTGTGTGAATTAATGCTACCAGTCCATGTAATTCTGTATGAATTAATGCTACCAGTACATGTAATTCTGTATGAATTAATGCTACCAGTACATGTAATTGTGTGAATTAATGCTACCAGTAGATGTAATTCTGTGTGAATTAATGCTACCAGTCCATGTAATTCTGTGTGAATTAATGCTACCAGTACATGTAATTCTGTATGAATTAATGCTACCAGTACATGTAATTCTGTGTGAATTAATGCTACCAGTAATTCTGTGTGAATTAATGTTACCAGTACATGTAATTCTGTGTGAATTAATGCAACCAGTAGATGTAATTCTGTGTGAATTAATGCTACCAGTCCATGTAATTCTGTATGAATTAATGCTACCAGTACATGTAATTCTGTATGAATTAATGCTACCAGTACATGTAATTCTGTGTGAATTAATGCTACCAGTAGATGTAATTCTGTGTGAATTAATGCTACCAGTCCATGTAATTCTGTGTGAATTAATGCTACCAGTACATGTAATTCTGTGTGAATTAATGCTACCAGTACATGTAATTCTGTGTGAATTAATGCTACCAGTACATGTAATTCTTTGTGAATTAATGCTACCAGTACATGTAATTCTGAATGAATTAATGCTACCAGTTCATGTAATTCTGTGTGAATTAATGCTACCAGTACATGTAATTCTGTATGAATTAATGCTACCAGTACATGTAATTCTGTGTGAATTAATGCTACCAGTCCATGTAATTCTGTATGAATTAATGCTACCAGTACATGTAATTCTGTGTGAATTAATGCTACCAGTACATGTAATTCTGTGTGAATTAATGCTACCAGTCCATGTAATTCTGTGTGAATTAATGCTACCAGTACATCTGTGTGAATTAATGCTACCAGTACATGTAATTCTGTGTGAATTAATGCTACCAGTCCATGTAATTCTGTGTGAATTAATGCTACCAGTACATGTAATTCTGTGTGAATTAATGCTACCAGTCGATGTAATTCTGTGTGAATTAATGCTACCAGTACATGTAATTCTGTGTGAATTAATGCTACCAGTACATGTCATTCTGTATGAATTAATGCTACCAGTACATGTAATTCTGTGTGAATTAATGCTACCAGCACATGTAATTCTGTGTGAATTAATGCTATCAGCACATGTAATTCTGTGTGAATTAATGGTACCAGCACATGTAATTCTGTGTGAATTAATGCTACCAGCACATGTAATTCTGTGTGAATTAATGCTACCAGTACATGTAATTCTGTGTGAATTAATGCTACCAGTACATGTAATTCTGTATGAATTACAGAACTAGCCATTTCTAGGCATGTTGTGTGTGATGAGAAGAGTACTTTTGGTTAACATCAAAGAATGAAACAGTACTAATTTCATGAACTTTAACTGTACCCTGACTTAGGAATAGGGTCCATTCTTGTCATGGTATTAGGAACCAAGAAGACTTGGAGAAATTGAAGTATAAATAATTGCCTTGTAATGTGTTGAACTTTTCTTTCCCTGGCTTCACTGAGAATGAGTCTTCCCATTTTTTAGAAAGTGTAATACATGTTAGTCAGCTGACTCTTAGATGACAGGTAGTCAGTAATGCACCGTAGTCTTGTTCACCTTGCATTGTACCCATGCACTGCTGAGTTCTTATCATCACAGCTCCCTTCGTTCAGCTTGGAGGTACCTGTGCTGCTTTGTCATATATTACAATAAACCTGTAGTAGAGCTAAGCCTGTATCTGCTTACCTGAGATCAGTACCCCAGTGCACCTTAACACTACACATACTTCTCAAACTCTGTCATCTTCACTTTCCCTAGTTGTCTTTTGTCCATCCCATCTTCATTAAATACAAAGTGAGTAGAGCTGGCAGTGTGAACTTGTAGACAAATCTGCTGCTGGTAGTCCGTCCACTTGCCTCTCTTTACAGATGCTTTGGCCAAGGTACACTTCAACAAAGGAATCTTTAGAATCTGTTGTGTTGTGGACAAATCACTTTATAACTGTGCTCTTGTTTTGATTTTGGTCCTTTATTGCACTGTGCCATTAAGTAGGTATATCTTGTTTCAGTACCCTGCTCACATCTAGTAATTATAAACATGGTCTTTTGTGATGACCACCACTTTTATCCTACAGTACCAACCTAAGTATTTGATTTTGTCCAAGCATTACTGCAGGCCCTGGCTAAGCCACATTTCACATACTGTCTCTGTTTCATTGATCACGTACCCATATGCCAAGTTTTTCCACTTTGTCCTCCTTATGCGAAATCAATGATCAGTATGTTAAGTTTTACAAGCAGAAAAAACTCACTTATCAAAATATCACTTGTTAGTCTGACTGCAAGACAACATGGCCATAAAAGAGCATAGCAGTTTCCCCTAAAGTTGTTTAACCCTTGTTTGAGAAACAAAATAAATGAGAGTATGCAAGGTGATTTAATTTTTTCCCCTTTGAGATGCCACTGATTATATTTTTGTCTTATTGAAAAATCGCTGTTTTCATTTAAGTTATATTGTCCTTTCCGTCCCCATGCAATTGGCCCGTATCAGTCAGGTTTTGACCAGTGTGTTTGCATCAGTCCACTCTGGCATTCTTTGACTTGCTAACATGCATTTCTTTTCTTACCATGTGCTCTGTCACCCATGTCATCATGCAAAGAGAGTTCACTTGTATTCCTGTCCTTCCTACCTTATCTCCACCTATATGTCCTATCCTTGAGCTATTCAAAGTTGATGAAGCCAGGGCTAAAAATGTAATTTTACAGTATCACTTAATTACACATATGACCAACCATGCATTTTTTTAATCTTCTCTGGTCATTTTCCTGTTAATCCCATTTCAGGAGTTCTTCATTTCCAGTACTAGCCATTCTCCAAGTCACACCCTTTTAGAAGTAATCTCTAATCATATCATTTGCAAATTTGTAATGTTATTCCATGCAGATTTAAAATATTCACAAATCTAGTACTGTAGTCAAATGCTTTTCACTGTCATTAACCCAAGTAGGTAACCATGAGTTCCAGCTTGGATCACCTGGATTTGTCTTGATGCAGAACATTGGAAGCTATCCCAATCTCCTGTTTTTGTAACCTCTTAACAAGAACTCTATATCTCTCACACCCAGAGATACTGTCTATCAACCTGGACAATATTTTACTGTCTTGGCAGCCAAGGGAACAAAAAAAATCCTTTACAATAAGCACATAATAGAAGAAGACCAAAAAAAAAAAAAAAAAGAAAGAAAAAGAGTTTTCAGTCTGTGTTACTGTATTCGACTTTTTCATTTTTACGCTCACATCTTTTTGATTTTTATAACCATATACAGTGGATATAAAAAGTGTAAACACCCCTATTAAACTGTCAGGGTTTTGTGATATAAAAAAATAAGACCACAATAAATCATTTCAAAACTTTTCCCACCTTTAATGTGACCTATAACCTGTAGAATTCAATTGAAAAACAATCACATCTGTTATGGGAAAATATATAAAAAATAAAAAATGTACAATACGCTGGTTGCATAAGTGTGTACACCCTTAAACTCATACTTTGTTGGAGCACCTTTTGATTTAATTACAACATTGGGTGCAACATCTTGGGTACACACCTGCCATTAATTAAAGAGACTCTGATTAGCCCCAAATAAAGTTCAGCTGTCCTAGTAGGATTTTCCTGACATTTACTGTGTTGCCTGCTGCAGCAAAAGCCATGGTTCGCATACAGCTTACAAAGCATCAAAGGGATCTCTTTGTTGAAAGGTATCGGTCAGGAGAAGGGTACAAAAAAGTTTTCACAGCATTGGATATACCATGGAACACAGTGAAGACAGTCATCAAAAAGTGGAGAAAATGTGGGAGAACAGTGATGTTGCAAAGAACTGTACGTCTCTCCAAAATTGATGAAAAAACAAGATGAAAACTGGTCAGGGAGGCTGCCAAGAGACCTACAGCAACACTGAAGGAGCTGCAGGAATTTCGGGCAAGTACTGGTTGTGTACTACATGTGACAACAATCTCCTTTATTCTCCATATGTCTGGACTATGGCGTAGGGTTGCAAGAAGGAAGTTTTTATTTACACAGACAAATATCCAGGCCTCTAACAAACTAGTACCAAAGCTCAAACCGATAAAACAAAAACAAGGCAAAATGCAGCTGCTGGAAACTGTAGTCTGATGAAATGACAAACAAAGAATAGCGTAACACAATTTTATTTCCGCTTTCGTCCGTAGACTTCTTCAGAATGATATTAACTCACAAACTTGCACTTTAAATACTAACAAAATTACCATATAATAATTGATTAACATTAATTATCCAATTAAAAAATTATTATTTAAAAAAACAGAACCCTTAATACAGAAAATACTCTTAAAAACACATGATATTTTACAAAATATGCAAACTAATTAAATCATTATTTTTAACTATTTTCAATTTTTGATATTTTAAAAAGCATTTCACATTAATTGATTCATTTAAACCTGGTGCATGATCTGATTTCAACTTTATTTGCCATTGGGTTTCCCTTTGTAATAATAAATTCTTAAAATCTCCTTCTCTCATGCCTTTTTTACATACTTCCAGAATGGAAAACAAAAATTTACTAAAAGATTTGCATACCAGGCTATGCTTAAAAAGGGCATTTTTGTCATCCCTTGTTTTGATGCTATATAAGTGTTCTCTAATACGTGTTCTAAGTTCCCTCGTAGTCATGCCCACATAAAATGCAGGACATGAAGAACATAGTGCTATATAAACTATACCTGCACTACGACAAGTAACATAACCTGGAACAGAGAAGGTTCTATCTACACTAGCAACAGAAATATATGGACCAACAGAAATATATCTACACATGTTACAATTATTGCAACAATGCATTCCCTTCTTTACTGTGTTAACTCTCACTTGACTATCTTGATGTTGTACCAAAATACTCTTTAAATTATTATCATTTCTTTGAACAAAAAATGGCCTATCCCCTAAAATACTGTACATTTCTGCATTACCTCTAATTACTCTCCAGTTTTTTGTGATGATATTTTTGATATACCTACTATCTGAATTCATCCCCAGTGTACACACCATATTGTTAGTTAAATTACTACATGTATTAATGACACCCAAATTGATGCATTCTGATGTCAAATTCAATAATGGTGGAAAATCACTACTACGTCTATTCAAAATGTTAACAGCTATTTGTTCCAGATTTATTTTGGGAAAACCTCTATTCAAAAATAATGAGGTAATGAACCCGAACTCATCTAAAACATCAGATTCCTTTGATGTCATGCGACTGGCTCTGATGAACTGCCCTTTGGGTATGTTTGTAATGACATGTGTTGGATGGCCACTTTTATAATGGAGATAACCATTATTAAACGTTTTCTTCCTGTGAATGGTGCTATGTATTCTCATGTCTTCAGAATCCCACCTTAAATTGACATCTAAAAAATCAATGATACTACCTTTTCCCCCCATAACAAATTTTATATAAGTTGACAAAGAATTAATATGATTAAGAAACAATTCATTGTTAACATCACTTTGATCCACAATAAAAAATAAATCATCAATATAACGGCAATAAAATACAATTTTAAATTGATCCACCAGAAGTGACATGGATTGATGTTCCCACATTGCCATTACTACATTTGCATATGCAGGAGCAGCCGGGGACCCCATAGCTGCTCCTTTACTTTGTCTATAATAGATTTCTTCAAAAAGAAAAAAATTATTTTCTAAAATAATTTCTAGAAATCTGCAAATTAAGTTAATAGTGTTCACTGTGAATCCATTGTAATAGTTAGACAAAAAATTGCGTACTGCCTCTATGCCTAAATCCTGAGGGATACAGGTGTACAGTGACACTACATCTACTGTAAGCATTAAATGCTTCTTTGGAATGAAACAAAATGTTGTGAGAAATGAATTTAATTTATTTAAAAAATGCCATGAGTCACGTAAATAGGATGTTTCATTATAAATGGTGGGTCCCAACAAAGCGTCAATGACCAAAGCCAACCCCTCAGTAACTGAATGAGATGAAGACACAATCGGTCTAAAAGGGGGATTCATGAGAGACTTATGGGACTTAGGAATCCCCAAAAAAACTCCTATGCGTGGCTGATCTATGACACAAAATTCGTATAATTCACGACTGATATCACCCTCCATAAGGGCTTCATATAAATATGAGTGAACAGCCCGTTGTCGTTTATGAATATCAAAAAGTGAAATAATGTCATATTCCTCCCTATTGTTCAAGAGTTTCAAAACTCCTTCAGTATAAGCTTCTTTTGTCATCACAACTATATTGTTGCCTTTATCGCTCTTCATAAACCTAAAAATACTGCATAACTCTTTTAACTTTTTCAAAGCTTTGCTTTCTGTAACAGTAAGATTATATTCACATTTTCGGTTGCTATTAAGCATAGATTCAATGTCTTGTATACACATTTCCTCAAAAATATTCAAAGTATGGTGCAATTTAGGGCAAAAACAAGAAGGCTTTACAAATACTTGATTGGTTGTGGACACATCATGTAACAAATACTGTAGATTAAGTTTCCTAACATATTTTTTAACATCCACAACTGTTTTTACATAATTTGCCCTAGACTGAGGGACAAAATTTAAACCCAATTTAAGAATATTGATTTCTTCAGGAGAAAACACATAATCAGTTAAATTAATCACACTCAGATGACTAAAAGAAGAAGAAACTATGTTTCGTCTCCTGATGATTGAGAATTCAGAAAAGTCCGACTTCTGGTAAGGACTGATTTTGATGGATTTGACTGTTTCTTGTTAACAGTGGTAGAAGAAGTAGCAGATTGGTTTGGGTTCATTACCTCATTATTTTTGAATAGAGGTTTTCCCAAAATAAATCTGGAACAAATAGCTGTTAACATTTTGAATAGACGTAGTAGTGCTTTTCCACCATTATTGAATTTGACATCAGAATGCATCAATTTGGGTGTCATTAATACATGTAGTAATTTAACTAACAATATGGTGTGTACACTGGGGATGAATTCAGATAGTAGGTATATCAAAAATATCATCACAAAAAACTGGAGAGTAATTAGAGGTAATGCAGAAATGTACAGTATTTTAGGGGATAGGCCATTTTTTGTTCAAAGAAATGATAATAATTTAAAGAGTATTTTGGTACAACATCAAGATAGTCAAGTGAGAGTTAACACAGTAAAGAAGGGAATGCATTGTTGCAATAATTGTAACATGTGTAGATATATTTCTGTTGGTCCATATATTTCTGTTGCTAGTGTAGATAGAACCTTCTCTGTTCCAGGTTATGTTACTTGTCGTAGTGCAGGTATAGTTTATATAGCACTATGTTCTTCATGTCCTGCATTTTATGTGGGCATGACTACGAGGGAACTTAGAACACGTATTAGAGAACACTTATATAGCATCAAAACAAGGGATGACAAAAATGCCCTTTTTAAGCATAGCCTGGTATGCAAATCTTTTAGTAAATTTTTGTTTTCCATTCTGGAAGTATGTAAAAATGGCATGAGAGAAGGAGATTTTAAAAATGTATTATTACAAAGGGAAACCCAATGGCAAATAAAGTTGAAATCAGATCATGCACCAGGTTTAAATGAATCAATTAATGTGAAATGCTTTTTAAAATATCAAAAATTGAAAATAGTTAAAAATAATGATTTAATTAGTTTGCATATTTTGTAAAATATCATGTGTTTTTAAGAGTATTTTCTGTATTAAGGGTTCTGTTTTTTTAAATAATAATTTTTTAATTGGATAATTAATGTTAATCAATTATTATATGGTAATTTTGTTAGTATTTAAAGTGCAAGTTTGTGAGTTAATATCATTCTGAAGAAGTCTACGGACGAAAGCGGAAATAAAATTGTGTTACGCTATTCTTTGTTTGTCATTTCATCAAAATATCCAGGCCTGGCTAAAATTTTCAAAACCATACATCAAATCTCCAAAAACATGTGGGAAAATGTGTTATGGTCTGATGAGACCAAGTTGAACTTGTTGACTACAATTCCAAAAGGTATGTTTGGCGCAAAAACAACACTTTGCATCACCAAAAGGGCACCATCCCCACGGTGAAGCATGGTGGTGGCACTATCCATTTTTTGAGGTTGCTTTTCTTCGGCTGGAACTGGGTCTTTAGTCAAGGTGAAGGGAATTATGAACCGTTCCAAATACCAGTCACTTTGGGCCCAAAACCTTTAGGCATCTTCTAGAAAGCTGAAGATGAAGAGTAATTTCACCTTTCAACTTGATAATGACCCCAAGCATGCACCCAAATCAACAAAAGAATGGCTTCACCAGAAGAAAATTAAAGTTTTGGAATGGCCCAGTCAGAGCCCAGACCTAAATTTAAAAGGAAATCTGTGGGGATGACCTAATGAGGGCTGTGTACAAGAAATGCCATCACAGTCTGACAGATTTTGAGTGCTTTTGCAAGGAAGAGTGGGCAAATATTGCCAAGTGAAGATGTGCCATGCTGATAGACTTCTACCCAAGAAGACTGAGAGCTACAATTAAATCAAAAGGTGCTTCAACAAAGTGTTAGTATAGGGGTGTGCACACTTATGCAACCAGCTTATTGTACATCTTTTATTTTTTATATTTTTCCCCAGATTTGTTTTTCAATTGAATTGTACCAGTTATAGGTCACATTAAAGGTGGGAAAAGTTTCTAAATGATTTATTGTGGTCTCATTTTTTATATCACAAAAACCTGGCATTTTAGCAGGGGTGTATGCACTTTTTATATCCACCGTATATTGTTTGCATCTTTTGGCCTTCGGCATTTTCAGTGCTTTCATGTACTGTGCTGCCTGCCCTTTTATCTGTAAGTTCACCCCCCCCCCCCAGTTAAACGTATTCCATAATCCCTAGCATTCATTCCTAATAATCTTTGCATCTTTTTCAGTATAAATTTCATTTGCATTCCTTCTCTTAGTTTCCAATTTAAATGCAACTTTTAACTTTCCCATCCACCATACTTTATTCTCCTAGTGTGTTACTGATCATACAGGGCAAAAATTGTTAATCTCTTCCCATTTACTGCCTTTTCACCATCTGACAAGTACTTGTCCTTCTGTAGCAAATAAAATGGACTTGTTCTATCTCTGTTTCTGCTCTCACTAGAGCAGAACATTAGTGTATATCCACCCTGTGCTTCTAACAGGTCACTCACTCTAAAACCTCAGTGATAGTTTAGAGGCATAATGCAGAAAATATCTTTGCCACATCAGTTGATGAGCATATCCTCCCAGTACCATTATAAAGAACTGGCAGTGTGTCTGTTACTTTTACCCATGGTGCCCATGGGACCGTTCATTGTTGCATCCCATACACATCCTGTTATTATCCTCCTAACCACCCAGCAGCTAACAGTGTCCTTTTATAGCAGTCAGGCATCTCACTGCCCCATTTTGTGCCTGCTGTCCTATCACTGTACTGCTCAAAATCCCTTTGTTGCTCCTCTCTGCTGTGCATTGGACTACTGCTACTGCTCCCTTCTCGTCTTCCCTCTTGTCATCTCATTTCTATCCAGAAATATATAAAAGTGTCAGCTTTCCCTCTTCTTGGTCTTCAACATTCTTAAACCAGTTATTTGAGCTTTGGTTCCTAAACTTCACACAGATACCAATTTGAAATGTAGGGGCCCACTAGAACGAGTCCTGAAATTTGGAGGCTGAATGGCCAAAACAGCAGACTTCAATTAAATCCATAATGCCATTTATCAGAATATTCTCTTTTCTCCAAGTTCTGGTGATCTCAAAGTTGGTATATATAAGTTTGGGGGTGGCTCCCCCTGATAAAAGAAGGTTTAAGAAGAAAAGTGGGTTTTGAGATTTGCCGTTCTCAGAGTTTTTGGCCTTTTTTTTTGGTGACTTTTTGATACTCAGCATTTCAAGTGCTAACATTTCAAAAGGGAGACCTTAGCACATGCACTCTGCACTCATAACCTGAGGAAGTGAAAGTTAGATAGTTATCAGTTTTTGCTTCCAGTACTCAGCAAATATTCATTTTTAAATGCCAAGTTCAGCTTGCATGTTTTTAGGACCAGTCTCTAAATCAGTATTCTCAGTTTTAATCTCTTAGCAGAGCAGCTGAAAAAAATATGTACTTCTACCCTGACGATCATGCTAAAAGGATTTCAATTTTCACTTTTTCACCACGCATACATATTGCCATCCAGACTGACATGAATTCTATAGTATTTTAGTCAGCCGTTCTTACTTGCCACCATCTTCCAGAGTTCCAAAGATCATGTCCCCAACATCCCTTTGCTCCCAATACATGTTTGCACACCTACAGGTCATGTCTCTTTGGTGAGTTCCCGTGCTATAAGCCATAATACTGTATTTTCGTAAGGCATCTTTCCATATTCTCATGTCCTCCTTGTTAACTTCTTTGGTCCTAACCAAGTGATACCCCTAAATTTTCCGTACTTGGACTCATCCATCTTCATGAGAATGCCACTTCCTGTCTAACAGATTGGTAAGGTGAATGTTATATGTCAGTAGAAGCTCTTTATCTTACTCAGCCTTATTTTCTTTACCCTTAATCTCATGTTTATCATTCTGTTCAGTTTATTAACTTTAGTATCTTAAGTTCTGTTAACCCAGTGCCCTTTGTATTATAAGTACGAATAACCCAGAGGAAGGCAGACATTTACATGTTACCCCTATCAGTAAGGGATAAGGGTGCCAATCCATGGATGAAGTAGTGGTTTACCATTCGCTCAACAAGATTATGCTTGAATATAGTGCGAGAAACATACTTTGCTTTACATGGAGCAAAAGACAATTCCAGAGAAGTGATATTCTCTGTGAGATATATCTGTCCCTCTTTCTTCTTCTTCTTCTTCTTCTTTCAGCTTTTCCCGGTTAGGGGTCACCACAGTGGATCACCTTGTCTGCTCATGATTGGCAGTGGAGTTTTTCGGTGTCGAGTTTCCAGCCCGGCGCTCAACCTTCCACAGAAGGCACACACACGCACTCACACCTAGGGCCAATTTTAGAGTGTCCAATCCACCTGCAGCATATCTTTGGGATGTGGGAGGAAACCGGAGCACCCGGAGGAAACCCACGTGACCACAGGGAGGACATGCAGACTCCGCACAGAAGGCACCCCAGCTGAGGATCGAACCGGAGAACCTCTTGCTGTGAGGCGGCAATGCTAACCACTGCACCACCGTGGCTGCCCCATATCTGTCCCTCCTACATGTTGTATTTAAATTGCAGAAATGATCGAGCTCTCTTGAACAGGTGTTTCTGCCACAATTAGACACACAAATGTGTAGTAGAGCTGAAAGGATGGCATCTGTAGAGGCTCTGTAAGTGAGGCAGAAATCACCCACCAGCAGACTGTAAGCTATCGAAAAGGGGAACAGAGTTTAAGATGATCATGATCATATTAGGGGGAGTTAGTTCTTTCTAGTTTTCTTGACAGGACAAAGCAATTAAAACAGTTTCAAACATATTCTTTGTAGTAAAATTTTCAGCAGATGTTCATCAATAATTCCATCAAGTTTTGAAGTGTTCCATTTGAGATTTTTTGTAAAAATCCTGTCAGAGATGTTAAAATGAAGCAGAGCTAAAAACAGCGCTGTTAACTGCTCACCATCTTGACCTCAGCCTCGGAGTTACGTATAGTCTTGGTAGTGCTCCTCACAAGAAAATTTTTTTTTCTTTGTTACCTTTCCTCTTTTACCTTTAACACTATACTACAGCGCTTTTACTCCTGCAGTTTTCCGTATTCCCTGCTTCATTTTTTTATTGTGCTGTGGGCCAGACTTAATGTGTATATTTAATTACCAGTGGCTCTGTGTACCACATCCCACCTCCACCAGTATTTACTCTTCCCTTTTCTTCAGTGTCCATTCGTATCATTCCCCTACACTATATAATATTTTCTTTAACATAATCCACTTTCTCAACACTTCTTATGCTAACAGAAACTTTATTTCTCCTCATTTTCTCATTTTTCCTTTCCTTTACTCATTTAAACCAGCTGCTATTCCATTTCCTCATCTACTATAATATCTTCTTCCCTTCTTTTCCTCCATGGGCCCCATTTTCTTCCGTAACACCTCATTCCTCTCTGTTTACATGCCTCTTTTTTCTTATCTGTCAGTCAGCCCAGGATTTACTGAGATTCTTCCATTTCTCCAGCCTTCTTTTTTTTTTTTTCTCCATTTTCTGGTTATCACTTTTGGGTTCCTATCATGAAATTGAACAGGCTAAAGAGCGAACAGCTTTAACATTGGAAATGCCGTTCATAGATATATGTTTTGTGAGATCGCAGAACAGTTAACATTGGAAAATTTGCTCTTTCCTCACTGTAGTGCACTCTTGGAGTTGGTATATGTAATTGGTGGGGGGGGGGTGCAGCCCCCCCACAAGAGCGACTTCGAATTACGGCATTTTTGATGTTTAAGCCATTCCCTCTCCGGTCTTTTCAATCTCATAATATAGACCCTCATTTTTACTTAATACCATTACTGTCCCTACTAAATACTTAGTTTCTGAGACCTGTTCCATGTCGCCAAACAAAAATATTACTTTATTAAACTTTTTGTGCCTGTCAAAGATTTTGTCTAATAAGTATAGTATTTTCTCTTTGTACTACCCCAGGTTTCTACAGATTTCACTATGTGCATATCGAAGTCCATCTCTCCCATGGATTACA
>NC_056729.1:576445291-576490291 GCF_019279795.1 Protopterus annectens
AAGACTTTTACATTCTCTCACTGAACTCAATAAAATTTGAACTTGTAGCTAGTACCAAACCTTTAGGAGTAATAATTGATGATAATCTAAAATTTGATTTACGCATCCAAATCAACATCTCAAAAACCCACAAAAACTAGGGCTTCTTTACAGGCACCATACATTTCTCTCCCTACCAACTAAACAAGCCTTAGTCCTTTCTTAACTTATTCCCTCCTTAACCTATGGTGCATCCTTATTAATTAATTGCATTCCTCCCTGAAACAAAAACTAGAGTCTTGCTACAACAAGGTTGCCAAATTTGCTTAAAACTGTCGTCATTCGACCCATCACCATATAGCCTTAAGAAATCTCCAGTGGCTCAAATTTCCACATTGCCTACTACTCCTACAACTTACTACCTCTCACAAACTAATTTACAAACCACAAGACTGCCCTGCACTCAGCTCCTTATTTTACCTTTACTCTCCAACTAGGCCATTACATTCAGAAAATCAAAACCTACTGCAAATTCACAAACCTAACCTATCTGCAGGCAAACTCTTATTTTCCTGGGTCATTGCTAGATCCTGGAACAGACTCCCCTCCCATGTCCATTCTTAGCAACATCCCATCAAATTCAAAATTGCCCTACGCAGGCACCTGCTCTCCACTTGGATCTGCAACTGCTCTACCCAGACAGATGCTATCACTTGACTTCCTTTCCCCAAACCAGGTATTACCTATTCTCAACTATCTGTCCTTCATAACTCCACATTCTTCCAATAGAATTATCTCTTACCTCATATCAACCTTCACCATAGCTTTTATGCTGTACTTTAAGGATACCACCTACTAACTATAACCTAATGACACTTCTGTCTGCTTGTATTTTTTCTTATCCCCTTCTTATATTTCCTCTAATCAATACTACAGAGCCCTCAGCTTTATCATTTTCTAACTTGCAACCCTGCTTAATTCAACCTAGTTTTCATGTTACTGTTATTATTGCTTGAATTTGAATATTTTAGTATTGCAATAATTTTTTTCTAAACATTGTAACTTCCATGTTGTTATTGTCTGTTGGAGCTTTTCTCCCCGAACCTCCACTGAAAATGGGCTCATTTTAGCCCAGTTGACTTTCCCGGTCAACAAATGTCAATAAATAAGTAATTAAGTGTGTGTGTGTGTACATATACATATATATATATATATATATATATATATATGTGTGTGTGTGTGTGTGTGTGTGTGTGTTTGTGTGTATATATCTGTATCTATCTATCTATCTATCTATATATATATATATATATATGTGTGTGTGTGTGTGTGTGTGTGTGTGTGTGTGTGTGTGTATAAATGTGTGTGTGAGTGTATCTATATAAATATATATATATATATATATATATATATATATATATATATATATATAAATTATATATATATATATATATATATATATATATATATATATATATATATATATATGGGGCCCCTTCACATGATCGACTTTTCACAAAGTCGACTTTCATATGGCCGAGACCATATGATCGACTTTTGAAAAGCCGACCATGGGGAACCGTTATCTCCGTACAGTGCGGAATGGAAAATTTCCCTCTTCCACACTGTAGTGCGATCTCGGAGTTGGTGTATTTAAGTTACAGGGGGTGTGCCCCCCTGCTAACTGTTTTAAGGTAAGTGTTCATTGTGATTTTTGTGTTTATTTTGCATGGTCGGCTTTGTCGATCATAGGGTCTCAGCCATATGAAAGTCGACTTTGTGATATATATATATATATATATATATATATATATATATATATATGGGTCAATAACACTTTATTGAAGACCCAGTTTAGTGAATCCCTGTTAGTCAAATCTAGTTAACTAAAAGCCAAATTCACTTAAGGATCTCTTTAGTGAATGTTTTCCTTGGCAAAGAAACTAGTCAGCCATCACAAAAACTACAATATTTAAAACCCAACAAAGTGGTGGGCTTCATTCTCTGCACACACACACCCCCCACCCCAACTAAATGTACCAGCTCTAAGAGTGCACTGCACTGGGGAAAAGGGCAAATTCCCAATGATGGACAACTACTTTTTCCAAAGTAAAATTTTGCTGAAGAGTGCCTTCGCTGAATTTAGCATTCGATTATATCAACAATTTGAGACCACTATCTTTGCACCAGTTGTCAACATAGTATAACCCATGTTGGAACAATTGTGAATCAGTTGAAGATCAAATAACAACACTCAGTTTGCAGTCGTCTACAAACTTAGTTAAGTATAAGCCAGGAGTGCTGGCCTGAAGGTCTGAGAAGTAGATACCAAATAGGAGAAGACTGAAAAACGAACCCACTGGTACACAACTGGAAACATTTTGCTTTCAGAAGTGATACCTGTGACTCTAGTCACAGGGATTCTCTCAGACAGCCGAGTAGTTATTCACCACACAATATAAGGATTTATATTCAGATTTACAAGTCTATCATTAATACCTGCATAGGGAATGGTGTCAAAGGTCTTGTACTGCATAACCACTGTATACTGCTTTAGTTACTTTTTTCAAAGAAGTTAATGGGGTTAAAAATGTAGGACTCAGGCTGATATGGGTCCACGGTGAAGAGATTTTTTAATGTCCAGATTAATGAGGTTTGAAATAAAGTGTTAAATAGCTTTACATATCTGGTTAGTTACACTAATGGATCTATAGTTACCAGGATTCCAGTCTACATTAGGCAGAGCTCCTCGCTGACCCTCTTCAAGAGAAACCTTGACGAGTGGATGGGAAACAGAAAGTATACCCTGGGGATCACTTCAATGGCTCTGCTGGACAGATGCACAGGGAAATAATCTAGGGGGGTGGCGTAAGCCAACACATTCTGGCTAGGCTTATAAATGCCTTAGGGCAGATAGCCTAGTACCTACCTATGAACCACATTTGGGCCACCCTTGTGTAATAGCATTATAATGGCTGTTTTCTAGGCTTCAGGAATGTAACCACTGGAGAGCATTAGATTAAAGAGGTTAAGTAAGGATTCAGAAAGGCTGTATTTGGCCCTTATAACCAGGCAACCTGCTATGCTATCAGGGTCATGGATGAAGTGTTCTTAGTTTCTGAAGAGTGAGAAAACTTGTTCTGCAGTAATTAAAGGGGATGTCTGGGATTATGGAACCTGCGGAATATCTATAACTGTTGGAGTAAAATCTCCACTAAATTTGTTAACTATGACATTGGCTATTTACCTTGACTCAGAGAGTATGTTATTATTATGGACAGACTCCAAACATTTGTGGGTGTTAGTTCTTAACTTCATGACATCCTTAAGGATTTATAGTTATTTATGGTTTAGTGGCTAGTTGAAATTCGTACTCCACTTTGAACTTCCTAATTGTTCCCTTAAGCTCTTTGTTAGTTTGCTTGTGTGTGCTCTTAAAGTACTCGGAGAGAGTACTCACAAGTATTAAGCATTTTCTTTCACTTTTGTTATATAATTTATTTATATGAGTATCCCTCCCCCCAACCCCAACTGCAAAATGGGAAAAAGGGGTTGAGGATAGCTGGATCCACCACAGAGGTTTGTTTGCTGCTCTATGAAAATAGAAACTGTATGAGTTGCATATATCCATGGTTAAAAGTAAGCCCTCACCTAGGTGCGTGGATAGTGTTGTCTTTTGTTTGTTGCCATGTACAGCCATATACCTAGGTGAGAGCAGTACCAGCTAAGTAATGTTTTAAAGGTTTTAAGAAAGGACACACACCTAAATGGTTCCCAGTTAGTTACAGTTATGTTGCATGGGAAAAAACCCAAGTTAACAAGCTGAGTTGCTTGGAAACAGCTGGGTAAAGCTGCCTCTCTGAATATTAAAATTCGAGGAGCTGTTATCACGAAGATGAAAGCTGTGAACAGTTTTCTTATCTGAAAGGCAAACTTTGCCAAAACTGTGAGTGCTCCTTATTACATTAAGGAAGTTCTGTGAACATTCAGTGAATTTTCGGTTTGCTTTTTGCTACACAATTCTGGAAGTCAGTTTGTTTAATGTTTGCTCAGTTTTTGTAGAAACCTGCTGTTGACATCATTTTTTTGTATGTGACAATTCCAGCTTCCAGGAAAAACTAGAACTTTTATTTATTTTATATTCATTTTGGTTATGGGGTATAGTACATAACATGACCAGTTGTAAGCACAGCCTGGGTTACAACACAAATGTAGCAATTACAACCAACAGTGGAACACAAAGGCAGTGCAAACTAGTATTTATTCTTAAAAATGTAGATTTTATGATGGTCTGACTGACTTCTTTTAGAAACACATTGACTTGCTAGAATATGTGATATGCGCACACACATGGTTGCATTTGAGTTAGGAGAAGCATATGTTTGTGATGCTAGTATGGTGGTGTTATTGACAGATGGAACATTTGCATGAACGGTGGTGTGGACTTGTTCCAGTTGTTCAACAAAGGTAAGTGTTTGGGCAGGGAGCTTTTGTGCAACTATGTTTATGTATGTTTTAAGGTTAGGATAATGGTTAGGTAAAGGGATATAGTTAGGGTGTGTATGAGAGTGAGTGTATAGGGCAATTGTTAGGTAAGGATTAGATTTAGTGGGGTCTATAGTATATGTTTGAAGTTTCAAAACCTCATATAACCAAACTAATATGAGCGAAGTTGTAAAACTTCGAACATGTAAAAAATAAATAAATAAACAAAACAAACTTACCTGAATGCTGTGACCCCCACAATCACCGCTATTAAATATACCAACTCCGCGATTGCACTACAGTGAAGTAAAGGGAAATATTCCCTACGGCAATCTCACTTCACTGAAGTGCAATCTTGGAGTTGCTATATTTAAGTAGCGGGGGCTGTAGGGTGTGCAGGAGGCCTTGAACAGTGTTCAGGTAGGTTTCTGTTTTTTTTTTAATTACATGTTCAAAGTTTTAAAACTTTGCTCATATAAGTTCGATTATATGAGATTCGAAGTTTTGAAACTTCGAACATATAATATAGAGACCCAATTTATTGTATCTGTTTGTGTGTGCATATGGTGAATGTAGGGGCTGTCTAGGGTAGTGGTAGTGGTACAACACAGACTTTTTTAAGGTAAGCTGCAAGTTATGATTAGGGGCAGGGGCAGGTTTAGGGCTAGGGCAAATACACATTACTAAGGTGGTCTATGTAGGTGCTTTGTTCATTTATGTTTTGTAACATAGGTAGTCTGAGGGTTGTGCCTAATTTATATTTATGTTCTTTCTTAGTAACTAGTGCAGTATACCTTACAATAGGGATATCCTGCTAAGGATAGCTATAATTTTGGCCAGTCCTTCAAAGCTTGGGCTCTTCCAAGTAACATACTATCCTGTGGATAAGGGACACAAATGATGCATGAACACTGAATCCTCAGAACTACTTTGATGCCAGTCCAAAAGCAACTTTTGAATTCAGTCCGCAGTTCGTATGTCTAATACTGTTCTTCAAGCCTAGGGCAGATAAGTACCCTGTTGAGGGCTCTAACATTTTTTTATTACTTTTGCTGAAGGTACTTGTTATCTAGTAAAGGAAACTGTGTTGTGGGAGTCAGATTCCCCATAAGGACAGGCACAAGAAGTGACTTTTTTGTTCAAGTGCAGACCATGCCCACAGAAATTGTGATATTTGTCAAGCATTTGTTCCTGAAGACCCAGTGTTAGCCATCTGTTTACCCTTTTTCTGTATTTAGAGAACTAGCACTTATGAACATCCAGCATTGTCATCCCTTTTGGTAAAAACTCTGTACCCATGAACTACCACATAGGCGGTAGTCTACTTAACACCGAAAATGTGATAAGATACCTTGGGACACAGGTGGACAGTAGTCTCTCCTTTGATAATCACATCACCACAGTAGTCAGGAAAGCCTTCTACACGGCACACCTTATCACAAAAGGTTTCTCATCCAGGAAAAAAGAGGTCATTGTTCCCTCTACTCATCACTCATTAGACCCATTATAGAGTACAGCGCCCCTTTTGGTATGTACCTCACAAGACATCTACAACAACTGGAAAGGCTGCAGAAGTACTTCACAAAAAGGATTACTGGCCTCAAACAGATGCCCTATACAGACCGTCTCAGAAAACTCCAGCTTTACTCTGTCGCATATCGCCTACTCGGAGGTGATCTCTGCCTAACATACAAAGCTATGTCAAACCCAGCTGTTGGACATGCTCCACTTAAAGAAATCCCAATCCCTCCAAGCTACATGCTCTAGGGACCTAAACCTTGTCACCACAATAAACAGAACATGCTGGAGGGATAGATTCCTGTCCCAGAGACTTCCCATACTCTGGAACAAACTACCTATCTATGTCAAACAAAGCTCCTCATTAGCACTCTTCAAGAAAAATCTTGATGATTGGATGGAAGATAGGAAATTCACCATGGGGATCACTTCTGTGGCTCTGCTCGACAGGGGCATAGGAAAATAATTTTCTTTGGTGGCGAAAGCCAGTCTACCATTTGGCTAGGCTTATATAGGCACTAAGGCCAATAGCCTAGTACCTACCTATGAAGCCTCCTCCTAAGCAGAGCTCTAAGATGTTATGAATGGAGACTTCTGCTGTCCAGCATTTGCCAGACATATCTCTAGGGTTCGAAGATGATACCAATGAATGTCTGGTTCCTACAGTCACCGCCTCTGTCATGACACCATTGGATGCCGACATGGAGCCTGCCATTCACATGTTCAATAAGGCCTGAGTGATCATCCACTCCAAATGAGAAGGGAGAACTGCAGCTGATTATTTTTGAAGGGCCTGGGAGGGGATTCTACCTATTCTGATAAGGGAGGAAATTCCTGAGGTAAGACATGATTAAGAACCTCCTAAGTTTGTTAAGGCTGATGTTCCTCCAAAAAAAGAATCTAAAGATGATACAGGCAGCCCTTGTAGCTCCGGATACACACTAGTAGTGTCTAGCCTTCACACAGAGTCTTTTTAACGCTTGCCCTTCAAGGTTTAACAGTCCCTTATTGTTGGTTTTCCATCTTTCTACACTTGTAAGAAACATAGGGTGTCTGATTCTTCTGATGATGAGGAGGAGGATTTGGATTCTTAGAAGGAATCCTTAGCATATTCCTCCCAAATTCCCTCTCCTCTTGGTTTGGGATTAGATAATGAGGATACACTATCCCCCGATTCCTTGGGGGAAGAACTCAATTTGGAAGGGATACCATTAGTAAAAAGTTGGAACATTTTCAGTGGCAAAGCTTGCAAATCTCTGATATTCAAAAACTATGATGTCTTACGGTGTATTTCCCTAGACCTTTTGCAGTTCCTCCTGTATTAGAAACTCTTCTAGATACTTGAGTCTGTTTCCCAGGCACTTGAGTCTCAGCCTCCCTGCTCCCATAAACAAGACTGGTTCTTTAAAGTTCATGAAGCTGAAATATTTTTATATAAGAATCCTTCTTCAGACCCTTTCATGATTTTCCCATTTGCTGACAAACTTAATCCAGTGGTTTATTGTTTGCCAAATGTTTGTGGTGGTTGCCTATACTTTTATAGCCAGTGATCCCTCTTTGTATCTGCCTAGAATTTCTAGAGAGGATGCTATTTATCCCACACAAAGGACTATGGAGAATTATGTTGTACAGACAGGAGAATGTTTGTTGTATCCTGGAGGTAGTATTCATGGTTGCTGCCCAAATCTTGACAAGTTCCTGGAAGATGGAAGGAATAGGAGAACTGTTAACCCTTTTAACTCTGTGAGTAAGCATGCCACCAGTTTTCTATCCCCTGAATTATTAGAACTGTCTGAGAAATTGGAACGTTTAATGCTTAAGGAGACTTCCCATACATATTCATTTATTGAGTTTACAAAGATATCTGGAACTGGACATTAATCCGAAAGGATTGAGGGCATTTAAAAGTATCGCCACTCCTTTTGACCCAACCAATGAGGATGATAAGAGGTTTCAAGCCAGATGGGTGGCTGCTGCCCATTGCTGTTCCTTGGACTGGATCACTGTTGATTGAGAGGGGTGTGTTAAAAACAACAAAAATTAAAGGAAGAAATTTTGTCTATTTGCCATTCCCTCTCTGTACACCTAAATGCCTCCTGATTAGAGCAACATTTGTGGGACATTGATTAGAAGTTGTCCGGTTTTGAAAAAGATTTGTTACGAAAAAAGAAGACCAAGTTGCAGAGAGACCTTCGGGATTATAATAATGGAAAAAGGCCTTTCTTTGGAGAACCAGTCAGAAGAGATGTCAGTTGGGCATGCATTTTCAAGGAGGACGAAGTGAACCAGAAGCAATATAGAGCATCACGTGCTTTGTCGGAAGGTATGGGAGGTTCTACAGACTGCGAGAGTGACAATTCATCCTATCCCCCTTTCTCTCAAGCTTGGCAGCCTAAATATTTGCAAGAGAATTTTTAGAGAGGTAAGCAGACAATGGAAAATGATAGAAAAT
Organism: Protopterus annectens; assembly: GCF_019279795.1. Taxonomy (NCBI): domain Eukaryota; kingdom Metazoa; phylum Chordata; order Ceratodontiformes; family Protopteridae; genus Protopterus; species Protopterus annectens. The sequence goes on from NC_056729.1 coordinate 576,453,726, forward strand.
GTGACAGAACATAGACTGAACAGAGCAGTTCAATCGTTAGAGTGGGACAGTTCCAGCAATGCTATATAAGGACAAAATTATATTAATTTAATGTCTGTTATTCCTGTTGTTCATAATTTTTTGGGAAAGAACTTGTCTACATGATACTTGGAATTGGTAGTTAAACTTTCAGGTTGTACTCTTAATAATGTTCAAATGTCTGTATTAAACTGTGGTTTGAAGTTGATTCAAACGGTTTTGCCTAGATTATACATGCTTAAATGGGATGCTTTTTGTCTATTTAAAAAGTGGCATCTTATTAATTTTTTTAAATAATTCTGACAGTATTAATGGTAATGATAATAATACAATTAGAAATAATTCAGCAGATTCAACATCTGATAGGGCTGAAAGTATGGATGAAAGTTTCCATTCATGTGCATCTGATGTAGAATAAAATTGTGAGCATAATGCATACTGTCAGTTAGATACTAATCATATAGTTTGTAAAAGTAGTTTTATACCTCCTTTTATGCATGAAGGAGTGCAACAGTTTTCTGCTATGGTTAATTTTGCTATTGAGTCAGCTTTTTCAGATTTCATTAAAAGTAAACGTTTTGTTCATTACAACTTGAGTTAAGTCAGAATGGAGGGCTTCGCAGGACCATGGCTGATGGGAGGAGCTAATGTTCAAGCCATCAGATAAAGGCAGCAAAATCATTGTAATGCAGTATACAGAGTACTTGGAAATGTGTTGTGGTCATTTAAATGATGAAAATGTTTATGAAGTACCATCTCTAGTTGAGTATAAAACTGCTAAAATAGAATTTCAGGAATTGCTAAATAAAGGTTATAGGCTAGGTTATTTTCCAAGAGTGATGTGGAAAATAAGTTTAAAAGTGAGGAATGTGGTATGGGCTTTTTTTTTACTCTCTTCCTAAAATTCATGCTGGGATGACCAATAGTTTCTGCATGTAATTTTTTTTTACATAATATTTGTTTGTTTTTACATAAATATTTGTTATCTTTTGTTAGTAAATTACCTTGTTATATTACGGTCTACTTTGTTTTCATAGGTTCATAAGTAGGTACTAGGCTATTGGCCCTAGCATCTATATAAGCCTAACCAAAAAATGTACCCTGGCTTTCGCCACCCAAGAAAATTATTTTCCTGTGCCACTGTTGAGCAGAGCCACAGAAGTGATCCCTGAGGTGAATTTCCCATTTCCCATCCAATCATCAAGATGTTTCTTGAAGAGTGCCAATGAGGAGCTCTGTTTGACATAGATAGGTAGTCTGTTCCAGAGTATGGGAAGTCTCTGGGACAGGAATCTGTCCCTCCAGCATGTTCTGTTTATTGTGGTGACAAGGTTTAGGTCCCTAGAGTGTGTAGCTAGGAGGGATTGGGATTTCTTTAAGAGGAACATGTCCAACAGCTCTGGGTTTGACATAGCTTTATATGTTAGGCAGAGATCACCCCTGAGTAGGCGATATGCGATGGAGTAAAGCTGTAATTTTTTGAGACGGTCTGTGTAGGGCATCTGTTTGAGGCCAGTAATCCTCTTTGTGAGGTATTTCTGTGGTCTTTCCAGTTGTTGTAGATGTCTTGTGAGGTACTTACCAAAAGGGGCATTGTACTCTATAATGGGTCTAATGAGTGATGAGTAGAGGGGAACAATGGCTTCTTTTTTTCTGGATGAGAATCCTTTTGTGATGAGATGAGCCACGTAGAAGGATTTCCTGACCACTGTGGCGATGTGATTATCAAAGGAGAGACTACTGTCCACCTGTGTCCCAAGGTCTCTTATCACATTTTCAGCAGTAAGTAGACTACCAGCTATGTGGTAGTTTATGGGTACAGAGTTTTTACCAAAGGGGATGACAATACAGTTTTTGGCATTGAGCTTCAGGCCCTGGCATTGACACCAGGTATCTGTCTCAGTGAGGCCCTTTTGTAGTTTGTCCACATCGTTAGGAGTTTTGATTATGGCTCCTAGTTTGCAGTCATCTGCAAACTTTGTTAGCCAAAGACCCTCTGTGTTAGCCTGCACTTCAGAGAAGTAGATACCAAACAGGAGAGGACCCAGGACTGAACCCTGTGGTACTCCACTTCTCACTGGTCTGAAGTCAGATTTGGAATCTGCTACTTTCACAGTGTGCGTTCTGTCCTTGAGCCAGTTGGCAACCCATCTTGTGACATAGGGATTTATACCTAGTTTAGTGAGCTTATCTATAATTCCAGAGTGGGGGATGGTGTTGAAAGATTTGGCGAGATCTAGATAAGCTGTGTGAACCATTTTACCCTCATCTATGGCTTTGGTGACTGCTTCAAAGAAGTCAGTCAGGTTTAGGAGACATGATTTGCCTTTTACAAATCCAAACTGGGTAGGGTCCAGAGTTTGGAGATTACCAATGTCTTTGTTTATGAGTTCCACGATGATATGTTCCATGGCCTTGCAGACCAGGCTCATCAGGCTAATGGGGTGGTAGTTCCCGGGGTCCATCGTGGCTCCCCCTTTGTGGAGTGGGATAAACGTTGCGGTGTGCCATTCAGTGGGTACAAAGCCTGAGGTGAGGCTATGATTGAGCATGGTACTTAGGTAGGGTGCCAGTTCATTCTGTAGTTCGTGTAGAACGCAGCCTGGGATATTGTCAGGTCCCATGGATGCTGTGTTCTTGGCTTTGGAGAGTGTGTATTTTACCTGTGCAGCTGTGATTATAGGAACTTTGCATTCTTCTGGTATAGAGATGGGCCCTATAGGGGGTGAGAGGGTGGGTAAAGTTAGCACTGAACCTATCTGCTAGGATGTTGGCAATATCAGTTGGCTCTGTATATTTAGTGCCATTGTAATTCAGAGCAGATCTGAGTGTTCCCATTGAGATTCTTGACATAGATATAGCATGCTTTGTAGTTGTCTTTAGAGTCAGTGGCAAGTTTGTTTTCGTAACTAGCTTTGGAGGATTTTATGAGGGATCTCAGATTCTTACTGAGGTTGACCAGGGAGTTCCTCCAGACATGGGATTTTACTCTTTTTTGCAACAGTTTCTTTCTTCTGTTGTAGAGTTTGTTTATGGCAGAGGACCACCAGATTGGCTTCCTTTTTTTGGAGGATAACATCTTGGTTCTATTAGGGATAGCATGATCCATGCACTTGTGTAAGTGCTTATAAAGTGCATTTGTGTAGGATTCAGCAGTCATACCTTTATTGTCCGTCTGCATGGGTGTCATGAAGTTTGCCACTTCTGTCTTAAGAAGTGTGAAGTTGGCTTTGGAGAAGTTTTTTACGATGGTTTCCCTAATTAGGTGTGGGATGTGGATGTCTAGGCTGATTAGCTTGTGGTCAGATCTGACCAACGAGGAATTGACCTCTGGTGTGGAACACCGGTTTCCCATTTTGGTAATGACCAGGTCTAGGATATTGCTGCCCCTGGTGGGGGTGTGAATAAGTTGATCCAAGGCATTGGAATTTATGAATTCTAGAAAACGTTGAGCAAAAGAGTTGGTACATGAGTAGTATTCCCAGTTAATGGTGGGGTATTTGAAATTGCCCATTATTAGGGTGCTGGGTTGTACCCTAATACTTTCCAGTGTATCAAGAAATGAGGAGTGGGAATCCTGGGGCATGGTAGGGGGTCTGTAGCAAGCTACAATTTGGATTGTGGTCTTGCCCAGAGTTAGCTGCACTTGGATAATCTCGGATGCATTATGCTGTGCAACTAGCCTGGAGGTGTGGATATCCTTAATGAATATGGACACGTCTCCGCTTTTAGTGCTTCGTTCTGGGTTAGGTGGCCAAAAGGTGTGGTATGAATTGTAGCCTGGTAATGCAGGGATGCTCTCTGGAGCTTTGAACCAGGTCTCTGTCACTGCACAGATGTCAATGTTCTCCATTTTAAGGAGTGCCTCGAGTGAGTGCATTTTGAGGTTTAGACTTCTAGCATTGAGTAGCATTACCCTCAGATTTTGCTTGCTTGTACCTGTTACGGTGGTGGTTTTGTCATTTGAACCTTGCCTAAAAAAGGCACTGTAGGGGTGGCAAGAGCCTTAGCCAGTATCCGGAATCCTAAGGGCGACAGGTGCAGGCCATCTCTGGCAAAGCATCGTGGTCTGTCGATCATGTCGTCCCAGGCAGACAAATACTGGATCCCCTTAGAATGACACCAGAAGCTTAGCCAATTGTTGAAGTCAATCATTTTGTCCTTGTACTGTGGTATCATTCTGGGTAATGGCAGGATGCTACTCAGGGTTAGGGTCATACCTGCCTGGGATACAAGATCGGAGAGGTCCTCCATGTCTCTTTTCATGTAGTCCAGGGAGGTACGTCTGAGGTCATTCACACCAACATGGACAATGACAGTGTCATATTTGTACTTATTGTTTTGTATTGCATTTTACCAAAAACTTCAAAACAATACATTTTAAACAATAGCCATGCCTAGTTACACCACCAGTGACTAACTCTCTCCAGAAGACAATATTTACTCACTAACTTCAGGAACACACTATAGTGGGGAAAAGGGCATATACCTTTTACTTGACTTACAGTACTCTACATAGTACCATATATACTACCTGCAGTTCGGTGAAATGAGATTTCAGTAATTTGAGCTTTCAGCAAAGTGGTCAGGGTGAAATGAAATTCAGTGAAATGAGATTCAACGAAACAATGTAGACCCCTTATATTAAAGATACATTTGATTTTCTTGAAAAAAATATCAAATTTGGAATGGATCAGTGTAATGTACTATAGATGTTAAAAGACTATATACCAGTATTCAAAATAAATTTGGTACAGAAGCTCTAAAGGTTTTTCTAGGAGATAGTCCTGTAGCACATTATATAATAGAACTGGTCCATTCTTGTTTGACTCATAATTATTTTGAATTCAATGGTAATTAATATCATCAGCTACAAAGAACATCTATGGGGGCACCTTTTGCCCCATGTATGCAAATATATTTATGTGTCTGTTTGAAGTAGAACATCTTTACAAACAGGAGTTAATGCAGAAATTTGTATTAAAATGTTACAGATATATTGATTTGTTTTTTGTATGTAAGAGAGGGTATGAGTTATTACAATCCATTATAAAAAAAAAAAACTTGGATGCTAATAGATTCGGTCTTAAAGTTGATAGACTTCAGTATGGCAGGTCCATAGTTTTTTTGGACATTCATCTTCAAGGTTTAGGTAGTGGAAAAATAAAAACTAAAGTCCATAGGAAATTTGAAGATGGTAGCCATCTTTTGGATGGCCATAGTTATCATCCTTCCCATTTACTTAAAGCACTCCACTATGGTGAACTATTTCAGATTTACAGGCTGTGTAATGATGGTAATGAACCAGAGAAAGAGTTAGGTAAAACTATTACCATGTTTGTAGGGAGGGGGTATAATAAGGAAGTGGCTATGAGGTCTCTGAACAGACTAGATCATGAGCTCCAAATAATTCATATAGGACAATAAGTTGTAAGTATAATAAATCTAATGGGGGTGGGGATACTACCCACAGAAAGGTGTATATAGTCACTATATTTGATGTATTTAGTGAGCAAATAATTAAGATAATTAAGTACTGTTGGGGTTTCTTGATGACGTTTAAAGGATTTGTAAATATTTTAGGTAATACCCCATTGTCTCTTTTAAGAGGGGATGTAATATTAAATATATTATTGTACACAGTAAGTTTATCATACCTGGTAATAGTTTATATAAAGAACTTATTTATGGGGAACTTTTATTTGTAGTGGCTGCTCAAGTTATAAATATATTGTCAAGACTTTTGTTAAAATTAATAGTATATCCTTCAGAAAATGGAAGATATTATTGTAGTATAGAGGGAATTATTTATACCTTCAGATGCTCTTGTACTCTATTTTATATAGGGGAGAGCAAGTGGTCTTTTAAGGTTAGATTGCAAGAGCATAGAACAGACATAAAGAATGTTAAACTTGAAAGTTCTCTTGCTGTACATTTTAAATTGTATCATAATAGTGACCCAGAAGCACTTAGGGGTACTGTTTTGGAAAAAAATAACCTTTCATGATGAATGTTTAGATGTTAAGAGAAAGCTTGTGTACAAAGAGGCTGTCTTTATTTTAAAATATGGAACTCTACCCCTGCTGGCTTAAATACAGACTGTAAGTGGAAGTTTTTAATGTAATTTAAATACTTTTTCCTTAATTGGAATGATCAGGTACTTGTAGTAATAGTATTTAAGCTGTGGTTTAATATAAAGTTGTTTACTCCATGAAGGCTGTTTGACAAAGCGCTAGAGTTTTGGATTTGAGCTGCTTCTACAAATACCTCTGTTGGGGATTCATTGGCTTTTGTCATTTTATCCAGTGGTTTACTGTTTGCCATATGTTTGGGGTGGTTGCCTAAACCTAATGAGTTACTTGCATCTTCAAAGCTCTTACCATCAGACAAGAATAGCAGGGCAGTGGATAGGTATGGTAAGATGTATACCTCTGCCAGCTTATCTTTTAGGGCCATCAGTTAACAGACTGATATGATCAGATTTGTGCTTGCCCTTCTTGCAAAACCGATGGTCTGTGTGTGGTACCCGACATGCCTGATTCTAAAACTTTAGGCAATTCTTTGCTGGGTTCTGCCTCACAAGTAGCTTGCCTTTCCATTAAGTACAGCTGTGATGCTACCAATGCTTTATCTAGGACAGCTGCTTCAGAACTAGCTTCAATTTCATTCCCTCCTCGAGGATGTGAAGGTGAAGTGTTTAGATTCATCTTTGGACAACCAAAATGTATTTGACTGTCCCACTGCAGATCTCTAAAACCTTGTAAGTCGAAGGGAAGTTCTTGCAGGAGTTTAAACAAGTCTTCCTCTTGTCTCTTCTTAACTATTAGAGGAATTACCTCTCCAAGGCACCATTTTTGCGCAAACAACTTAAACAGACATCCAAGGGAAACATGCCCCCAAGAGGGTTTTCTCTGATAAACCTAGTCAGTATTCAAGGGGTCCACATCTCTTCATTTCCAGGTACAGTGACTTCTATTTAACATGTGTCTCTCTCTTCCCCTCAGTCAGATTCCTCTTTCCCAAAGGTTAACCCTGCCTTTTCACATTTGGCAGTAAATCACAACAGATTATCAGGTTCTTTCTATAATCAAAAATGGTTATTACAATTTGTGGAAGCCCCTTCCTTCATTTTTGGGCATTTCTCAACTTCCTCCTTGCCAGTCTCTTCATATCCCATCTCTATTACAAGATCTTTTTGATCAAGGTACTATTTAGCCAGTTCCCCTTTGCCAAAAGGCATGAGCTTTTGCTCCAGGATGTTTTTGGTCACCAGGCAGGAGGATTCTTCCAGACTCATCCTAGACCTGTCCTTTCTCAACACCTTTCTGAAGTTTCTTTCAAATTGTTAACTCTTCAGTCTTTTTTCTCGGTGCTTCTCTTTAGGCATTTCTGGTTTCTGTGTAACTGAAGGACACTTATCTCCATATTCCTTTTCACCGTTTCTTCAGAAACTTTTTCCATTTCTCTGTATCTTCCTTACACTATCAAGTTTTTGCTTTGCCATTTGGTCTTTCTACAGGATCGGATATCTTTAACAAATGTCTGGCCCCAGTCATAGCCTTTTGCAGACTTCATGGCATCCATGGCATCCAGACATTTCCTTATCTGGATGACATTATTTGTGCTCCTTCTCAGCAGGTCTTCTAAAGACTTATACTTCACCATGCTTCTACAAGACTTATACTTCACCATGCTGCTACTTCATAGTGTAAGTCTTACTCTTAACTTGAATAAATTAGTTCTGATTCCCTGTCAGGACTAAATTTTCTTGGAGTGCACAATTTAAACCTTAACTACAATGGCTTTTCTTCCTCATCCCAAGGAGACTTCTATGCTAAAAGTCTTTCAGTCCCCTTTTTCATTTGTAAGAAGCCACAGTAAGAGAGTTTCTGATAGTCCTGGGGTTCATGGCATCTACTGCTCCCATGGTTCCCTGTGCCAGACTTCAGGTGAGGAAATTTCAGTGGTATTTGAAGACAATTTGCCTGCAGTATTATCATCCCCGGTTCCCTATTAGATGATCGAAGATGCATTCTTTCGAATGTGTCTTGATCAAACTTGAAAGCATGAAACGGCAAAATACCGAAGCAGCATATAAGCAAATTTTCTCCCTGGGAAAGAAATCACTTGGTCGCCTTCGGTATTTTGCAATTTTTGCTGCTGTAGTGCGATCTCAGAGTTGTTATATTGAAGTGGGGGTGTGTGGGGGTTGAAGTCCCCCACTGTAAGTAATGTTTTAAAGTTTTTTTTTTCTTTTTTGGAACAGTGTTTTTTTTTTCCCTGGGAAAAAAATCGCTGTTCTGAGTGTTCGGGATTGTAAGCTTTCACTTACATGGGGTCGATACATTTGCTTTTCTAAGCGTTCACTGATTTAATATAGACCCTCATACCCTGCACTTGCACTTTCCTCTCTTGCCTTGCCAATCAACCAGACATCTCTGAATTCAGGTCTCTCTTTTTGGATACCCTCCTTAATGCAGGAGCTATTTACAGATGCTTCAGACCTGGCCTGGAGTCTTGTTCCAACAACATCAGAGTCCAGGTGAAATGAAAGCCTTAATTCTGGTCCTTGAGGCTGTGAATTACCTTTGGTCCCAAGGTCCTCTCAGGATTTTCACAGACACTGCCACTGACATGTGGAACATAATCAAGCAATGGGGTTACAAAGACTTACTGCCTTTATACACTAAGTCTCATAACTTGGGATTTTGCCATCTACCATCAGTTGATGCTTCAAGTGATTTATATTCCCTTACAGCACAATGTACTGGCAGACAGTCTGAGCAGATCCAAGTCAGATCCTCATGAATGGATGCTACAAAGAGAGGTCTTCCTAGACTTTGCCCATTGATAGGATACTCTTCAATTAGGCCTTTTTGCCTTCCCATCGATTCACTGTCATCTCCTCTCCATACAGTTGACTCTCTGATAAGGTTTTGATTCCTTTCTGGCACAAATTTTCTGGATTATGCTTAACATTTTCCAGGAGGCAGAAAACCCACTGTTAGAAATTCTTGTGTTGCTAAATGGGCTAAATGGAAAACATTTTCTTCTCAAATTCTGTTCCAAGTTGCCAAATCCACTGGCTTGGAAGCTAAACAATATGTCTTTTTCTTGGACTAGGGATGTTCCTCTGTGCATTTTCCCATATTCCTCTGTTGCCAATGGTTCTGCATAAAATCTTGTGGTACAGGCTCAAAGTCATGTTGATGACTCCATCCTGGCCCAGACAGTATTAGTTTGCCATTCTTTTTCACCTGGTCAGGCTTGATCATTGCAAGTTGCTCACACATGGCAAGGGCTCTGTGAGTCACCCTCTTCTCCTCACTCCATAGTTGACCCTTTGGGTGATAAGATTTTGAATCCTTTCCAGCACCAATTTCTGGGGACATGTTTTGGGTTTTGCAGGAGGTCAGAAAACCCGCTACTAGAAAATCTTTCTTTGCTAAATATAAAAGATTTTCTTGCTGGTATCACAATAAAAAGTAGAACCCTCTTTTGGTGGGTATTGCTATTATTTTTTGTGTGTGTAAGTTACTCAGTTCTGGTCTGGTATACTCTTCAGTTAAAGCTCATTTGTCGGCCATCTCTGCCTACTTGCCTTTGGATCACCCACCTTCCTCTAGGTTTGAGCTGAAACAGTTTCTAAAAGGCATCCTTCATATCAGGCCTTCAAAAATCCCATTTCCTACTTCTTGGGACCTGAACTTTCTTCTTGAAAAATTAACACAGACACCTTTGGAACCAGCTGTCTGCTCCTGCTTAAAATTCTGTACTTGGAAGACTGTCCTATTGTTGGCCCTGACGTCTGCCAAAATAGTCTCTGAACTTCATGCCCTGATGGCAGCTCCTCCTTTTTTTTAATTTTTCATAGATAGAGAGCTTCCCTTAGAATCAGTGTGCCTTTTATGCCTAAAGTGATCAGTGATAGTTCCTTGAATCAGGCCAGTCATCTTCCTTCTTTTTCTCCCAGATCTTCATACTACTACTGATAGACTTCACCATTCTTTGCAGTTGCATAGACTACTCAGATATTGTTTGGATAAGACTACGAGTATTAGAAAATCTAAGTAACTCTGTCTATCTTTCCAGGACAAAATCGGTTTGGCAGTTTCTAAACAAACCATTTCTTTTTGAATTTCTAAAGCCATTTATTTTTTTCATGGCAAACAGCTTCCTACATCCATTCATGCTCATCCTACTAGGTTGGTTCTCTCTCCTGGAGCCTTTTTTACGGTTCAATGCTAGATGCATTTTGGAAGCTGTTGCTTCGTCTTCTGTGCATACCTTTATGAAGCATCATTAATTGGATGTGATTTCAGGGGCCATGGCAAGTTTTGTTAGGTCCATCATCCATAATTTTCTAGAGTGTTCTTCAGTTTCTTCTCCCTCCTCCTATCTTTCCTTTAGCTTTAATATGGTCTCTGTTGTAAGGAATACTGCAAAAGTAGTAAGGAAGGACATAGTATAGTTGTGTAAGAACGTACCATAGCAGTAGGTGTCCTACTTGTTACTGTTGCAGTATTTTCTCTCTCCCCCTCTTTCCCTTTGTTGGATTTTCCTGTTTTCCTTTAGTCAAGGGAACTTCCTGTTTTTCTGCATGCACATGTACCCTATTTCTTTTTTTTTTTTCCTCCTTTGCTTTTCTGTTCTTTTGGGGAGATTCAGTTCTGAAGACTTAGTGCTTGTGCATTACTTATATACCTTAAATTGTGGATGTAGGAACATATGTCTGATGGTGGGACACGTGGAAGATACTAGGCTTTGGCAGACTGGCTGGGTGTATGGCTATGCACAGTGACAAGTAGGACATCTAATTCAAGTTCTTACACAACTCTATTTGTAATCAGCCAAAGCTATAGCTTGACATAATGGAATGTATATTATGCTACCTCTTTTGGATAGTGGGATGAGGAAGCCAACCAAGGAGAGTAGGAGTGAGCGGTTAATGTCATCTCACTCTTTGATGTGGGAAAGCACCATTCTGTTCTGCAGTACTTATTCCCAGCAGAGGCATAATAGTGCACAAAAAAGTAATAAAGATGCATCTGTACCCTCAGCAAGCAGTGTATCGTGTAGCCCAGACTGAGCATGCTCTGAAGAGTGTAAGTCCTACAGCCTGCTATTATGAGCACTTGCATTTGTATAAGCTGCCAGGAAAAGTTTGAGCTTGAGGCCCAAATGGCTGTTTTGATGAACATTGTCTTCCATTCCAGTGGCTATAATCTCTAGATATGTGATATGGGGAACACATGGGCAGAAGGCTGTTGTCTCATAACAGTTTGGCATAGAGAAACATAATTGGTGATGGTAGGGAAGGGAGAGTCTGACTGTGGAAAGGAATAAGGTAATAAAACACATCTAGAAAAGAAACCGAGATGCCTATTACCATTGTACAATGACATAATATATTTCATGGAGGAATAGGGTGCAAAGCTTCTATATCCCACTGCCTCATAATAGACAATGGCAGTACTTGTGTTTTATGAGGTAACATTTGCATCCTTATGGCGATGGTATGGTGTAGTAAGGCATGATATTCACATGTCCCATCCTTTCATATTTCTGTGTTAAAGGTTTTGGCTCCAAAGGTTATATTTGCTTTTTTTTTTTTTTTTGGGGGGGGGTATGTCATTGCAATATTCTTCAAACCCTGACACATTTTTAACCTCCTTGTCTAAAACAGCTACATTTCTGATTTCGCTTCATCCTGTTCCTAGTATACATGCTACAGTTTTTGTATATGCAGCTGTAAATATAACTGCCTATGATTCATCATTTTTTTCAAGCTTTTTTGGGGCCAGAAAACAAAGCATATAGTGGGTTTGTAAAGGATCACAGCTAATTTTCCAAATAAATGCATTTTCTTTATGACCAGTCCATTTGTCTGATGGCTGATAGTTAGCAAAATATGCCATAGAAAATGCTATTGTCTCTTTAGTTCCTTCAAATTAACTGTTGGCACTTTTACTCTGTTCATTTAATTTAAGACTATGAACAAACAATATTCTCATCTCTGATTTCACTGCTCAATACACACTGAGTTGAGCATTGAATATCCTGTGCATGTTTTCTCAGTCTCCTCATGTCACTCTAGGCCTCTCTGATCGGCCTTTGATACTAGAAACTAACAAATGCATCTAGTACAAACTTAAAATAGCTTAATTTGTAAAGACAATAAAGTGGTTATATAGCGTTTTATTACTTTTAATTTAGGGCACTGGAAAATAGACTTCTTGTCTTTTTGTTTTATGCCAGAATGCTAATACTTTGTTAGGTCTGTTGTGCACTGAACAGCACTCATTTTTCTGATAAATTCTCAGTACTGGGAATGCCTAAACATAAATCTTTCAATACAATCCAGTAGTCTGTATTGTGTAGAACACTAACAATCTAGAGCATGAATCTTTAAATCACATGCCTCCTTATCACAAGCAGTAATATAAGGTTGCAGTTTAAAAAGAAAATGTACAGGTAAGACCTCATGGGTAGTTCTGATTGCTCTCCTACTGTTTTTTGTGTTTTTATTCGTCTCCTGTCATGTCTGTTTCTCTCTATCAAGAATAACAAAGGACCAGCGGGAGTATTTCTTTATTTGTTGTTAACTTTCAAAAATAGGCATTTAATTTTCATATTTTATTATTTGAAGGGAAACTCTTTTTTTCTGAATGGATTTGCTTACAGTCATCTTCACACCATAGTTTCATAAAAACTTAGAAATATTTGTGTAGTTTATGTAATTTTTGACTTTTGGTGTTAGTAGTATGTTAAATACCTGAGGAAAAAAAAATAATGCATATAAGCAAAGGAAAACACTGGAGAAAGTTTCTTTAGCAAAACACCAGTATGAAATATGTTTGAATTTCTTACACCTGATTGCAAATACTTGTCCATAACAAGGTTGGCGTATTAATACATAGTAAAAATATGAAGTGAGTACGTACATCTCAACCTGCAGACAAGAGAAGTACAGAGGTTCTTGTAAAGTAGGTATATCCAGCCAAAAGTCTGGGCAAGTAATTAATTTTAGATGTGAGTACTAAATAGTACTTAACTTTAGACTGTAAGTTACTACTTAGGAATACACGTTTATAAACTAAGAGCGATAAAATGATGCAAAATGTAAGTATTTTATTAACAACAATGTAACTCTGTAGACTTCAGTGAGTGATTTTACAAAAATGTACCTCACAAAATAATTTGGTTTTGTTTCTGAAAAATGGTAGCTGCAACAATTGGGTCCTGTTTCTTTAAATGCTTGCTACCTCAAGTATGTTAATCATGTATTTTTTATTTTATTTTATTTTAACATTTGTTGACCGGGCTAGTCTAACTGGATATATGTCCATTTTCAGTAGAGGCCCAAGGAGAAAAGTTCCGAGACATTACAAAGAAAAAATATATATAAATAGTCCACAAGAACAGTAGAAATATAAAAAATAATTACATAGTCCATCAAAAAAGCGGATATACAAAATAATTACATCAGTATAAAATTGATTGGCAGCAATAATTATGGCAGAAAAACAATTTTTTTTTTTACTACCATTTAGGAAAGTATACAAGGAAAATTGTTCTTGATTCAGGTTATATAGATAATAAAATATATATACAATTAAATATATGAGTATATAAAGAAAAAAAAACAAAAAGAGGACATAAAAATTCACATAGCATAGTGGGAGTTACAAGAGAAAAAATGTTTAATCACGTCATATATAGAAGGTAGAGAAGTCTCAGCAAAAATAATTAAATTAGGGAGTCAGAAATAGAAAGAAGGTGCAGAGTATCAGTCAGGCTTGGAGCAGGGGCAAAGCCATTGGGTTTTAATGATGTTTTTCAATTCTTTTCTTAAAAAGGTTGGTGGAGGTAAGGGATGTTAGTTCAGTTGGAAGTTTGTTCCAAGTATTGCCAACTGCATTTGAGAATAGGCAGTCCCCAGATTTGTTAAAGGATTTAGTGGTGGCAACTTGTAGCTTTTTATCAGATCTTAGGGTAGGAAGGTTTTTATAAGAATTAACTAGGCTGCATAGTATGGGAGTATTTGTAGGATGATGTAAAATCTTGTGAATAAAAATGAGTTGCTGGTAAACTAGTTGGTTTTGTACTTCCAGCCATCCTAGAAGTTTAAGATTAAGGCAATGGTGGGTACGGAAAGGGGCGCCGGTGGCAAATTTGGCTATGTTGTTGTAGGCGGTTGCTAGTTTATTTAGGTTGCTTTTGGATAGATTCGTATAGATAGGGGAGGCGTAGAGTAGGGTGGAGATGAGGTGGGTTTGGGCAATAGAAATCTTTGCTGACTGTAAGAAATGGTCTGATTCTATAGAGGAAACCAAGTTTTCTATTTACTGATTTAATAGTTGAGTTAATGTGTGTGTCAAAGTTGAGATGGTTGTCTATTATTACACTGAGGAGTTTACTGGTAGTTTCAGGGGCTATTTCTGTGCCATTGTTTGATTTCACTATGAAACTGATCGAGGGGGACTTCTGTGTGGGAGTAAATAGTAGTAATTTATTTTTTTTCGGGTTCAGGAGGAGACATCTTTGATGGAACCAGTTTTCAACTAAAGTAAAGACTGTTTGCATGTTAGTATGTAATTTTGCAGGGGAGGATGCAGCACATATCAGAGTCGAATCATCTGCATATTGTATGCATGTAGTTTGGGGAAGGGAGGTTTTTAGATCATTAATGAAAATTGTGAAAAGGAGAGGTCCAATAATGGATCCTTGAGGGACACCAAGGGTGATAGGAAGCTGAGAAGATAGACTGTTTTCCCACAGGACAGCTTGTTTTCTGTTTTCAAGGTAGGATTGGAACCATTTTACTAGTTGATGATCAAGGGAGAGTGATTCAAGTATACCTATCAATAGTTGGTGGTTAACTATATCAAAGGCCTTTGAGAGGTCTAAGAAGAGTGCAGAAGATGGAAGGTTTGTATTCCTGTTTTTATTAATGCAGTCTGTAAAGGATAGGAGAGCTGTTGTAGTACTATGGTGTGGCCTGAAGCCGTGTTGGCAGTCAACTAGTAGGTTGTTTTGTAAGAGGTACTGAAGTAATTGCCGGTGGATACATCTCTCCATAATTTTTGCAAGGGGAGAGAGAAGGGCTATTGGGCGGAAGTTTGGTAATTCATTTGAGGTACCTCCCTTATGCAGAGGGATGATATAGGAGATTTTCCAGATGGATGGGACATAAGATTCAGAGATGGTTCTGTTTATTAGGATAGAAATAGGGTAGGCAAGTACACCAGCTGCAATTTGCAGGAATTCAGCTGGGAGAAGGTCAGCTGATGGTGTACATGGTTTAAGTTTAAGAAGCAAGGAGTGTATTAAAGATGTTAGAATAGGTTGAAGGTTAAAAGACTGGGGTAGGTTGGTTGATGTAGGAAATTTAGTGGTGGTAATAGGTGGTAAGGTAGTTGCAAGAGACTGAACTGTTTCAGAGAAAAATTTGTTAAAGGTGTCGGCAATTTGGTTGGGAGGGGTTTGGCTTAGATTAGAGGGGGTAGGTGCTTTGGACTGTCCTGGGTGGAGTAATTTGTTGATACCTGACCAGAACTTTTGAGGATTGTTTTGTTGGTTTTATTGAATTTTGAGGTAGTAGTTTTTTTTTTTGTCCAGGATTATGGATTTTTTTAGTGGTATTACGAATTTGTCTAAAATTTAGGTGATCAGTTGGGTTTTTAGTGTTTCTCCATTGGGACCAGAGTTTGTTTCTTAATCATATGTTTAGCCTTGTGTCCTTAGACAGCCAGGGGGCTGGTTTATTTTTTGTTCTAACAGTGCAAGTGGGAGCATGGTGCTCAAGGATCTGCAAAAATGTTTTGTTAAAGTATGAAACGGCTTCGTCAAGAGGTAGGTATTTTAGGGGAGACCAATTGCAAGCTTTGAGTTCAGCTTGAAAATTACTTGGGTTGAAATATTTTTTGTTTCTGGTAG
Source organism: Protopterus annectens (assembly GCF_019279795.1). NCBI lineage: Eukaryota > Metazoa > Chordata > Ceratodontiformes > Protopteridae > Protopterus > Protopterus annectens. Next base: position 576,469,683 of record NC_056729.1, read on the forward strand.
TTCTAAATGCTATTTGATTGTGAATGTGAGTCTTTTGTCTAGAGATGTAAGTAAGAGAATGGTCACTAATATTGTCAGGGAGTATACCTGTTTGATAAGTATGGGGGTCATTATTTACTAGTATCCAATCTAATATAGTTTGTTTTTTGCTAGGCATGTGGGATCTTGTAAGGAAGGTAATGGTTTGGTGGAAGCCAAAGAGGTTTATATGTGTAGCTGGAGTGGCAGAGGTACAGCTATTCCAAACAATATTAAAGTCACCAAGGAGTATGGTTTCTTGTGGACTAAACAGCTGTAGTCTGGTTTCCTGTGGACTAAACAGCTGTCGTCTGGTTTCCTGTGGACTAAACAGCTGTCGTCTGGTTTCCTGTGGACTAAACAGCTTCATAACTGTGTGTGATGGTGATGGGAGGAAATCATGGCTGAAAATAGGGGGCACACCTCCAAAAATAGGTGCATCATTTGAAAGGAAAATCAAACAGGAAAATAGGCACAGACCTCCAAAAACAGGTATAGTTGATATGTCTGGGTGAGTGTCAGGTCTGGGTGAGTGTTTATCTGTCTAAGTAGTAGAAGATGGCAGCCAGCTATGAGTGGGTAGGAATATAAAGAGAGGCTGTGATGTTGGTTTTACTACAGGAGTTAAGTGTTTGATTTCTACGTTTGACTGTCTTCAGTTAAGCTGTTGGAGAAGATCTGAAAGGGTCAGTGGCCCTTTATGTACATGACAGAATTACTGGTAAAATTGTTGAGCACAGTATAACGTGCACATTTACAAAGTATCTAAAATGCAAAATCTCTTAATCCCAATATTTGAATACTACAGGAGGTGGTTTCATAATTATTTGATCATAGATGGTCTGTGTATCATCTTTTCCTCTTTTGATGCATTCTATAAAGTTTTTTTTTAATTAAAGTCTTACATGATTTGAGTATGTTTTTTTCCATAACTGTCATCCATTGTTTATAGTCTGCACTTTGTATACAAGAGATCCTGTGTACATATATAGTGATTTTACACATTTGGTATTTATGAATTCACAAATTATATATTAAAGATTTATGTGTTATTTGTTTGGCTTTACATGTTTTAAGATATAAACTGTTTCTAACATAAAAACCTTAGAATAGTATGACAGTAATAGATTTTGAGGAAAGAGAAACTGAAGTGTTTCCACTAGGTCACTTAGAGTGACTGTGCCTTTCATAGCAATGCTTTCTGCTAATCATGGAGAGCTTTTTGTATCCTGGTCATCTGTCCTTGTTTGTGGGTAGGACAGGAAGAGACATGACCAAAGATGAAATGAGCCATGTGTCTTCTCTGCTGAAACCAGAAGAGACGGAGAGCATGATACTGGTGCACAATATCGTGACAGCGAGATACAAAGCTGTTAACCTAAACAAAAAGGAAAAAGGAGAAAGAAAGGTACTCAGATATCACATCATTAAGATTAACTACTCTTTGGATCTCTGAAAATACTTTTTCAATGAGAGGGTTGTGGACTCATGGAGTACACTAAGTAGTGAAAAGGCAATCCAGAGCAACATTCAAGAGGCAATGGGCCAGGTCGATAAATGGTCAGAAAGAAGGATATTGGGGAGATAGCATGTTAAATATATTTATAAAGACAGACTAGACAGGCTAATTATCCCCATTGTAATGAAAAAAATGTAATTTAATATCTGCTACAGTCTCTGATGCACATTTCGGGATATTACAAGTCAATAAAATCCACACTCTGTTGCTCACACAATAATATAATATATTATATGTTTACATTAAAATGATTTTCACTCAAGCCAAAAAGTATCTGAAAGGGAGAACAAAACTTACTATCAAACGTTCAGCATTTCCCACACAAAATCAATTCCCAGTAGTGCTTGTCAGAATACGGTCTGATAAATATTGTATTCTCTATTACTAAAGAATTAGAATCAAGCAACCTTTTTACTGAAGTTGATATTGTAATGGTCAGAAATTGAATACTTTAATAACTGTTTCTATGATGTTTGCTTTTTTTAATGCTCTGTATAGAGGATTGTGATCAGATTTCCAGCAACAAACAAGTTGCTGTGTTCAAAATATGGATGCCAAGAAGTTCACCTTTAAAAGTGAAGTTTAAGCAGTGAGTCCTGACATCCATGTCAACAACATGTAACATCTTGGCTTATGATTAGAAAGACCTGCTCATAATTTGTTGCAGTACAAGGAGCTTTACCTCATGCCATGTTATTACTAAAGTTTAGAGGAAAAAAAGTGTAGTTCAGTTAAATGCTTTACAGCTTTTGAAACTGTAACACACTCACTGCTGCCTCACAGAAATCAGCCACAATCAAAGAATGGCAAGAAGTTGTTAAACACTTTATTTTGATTTTAAAAAAAAATCAGTATGAAATATGAAATGTTTAATGGCCTTCCATCTCTGTTCTTGGTGGGCTTTGACCACAGTTAATATTTTAGCATGAGGCTAGATCATTAATAGAGGTGTGAGGTAAGCATTTCTTTGATGCCAGAAAGATGGATAAAAAGCATATTTTCTTTCCCTGCTTTAGGACTGTAATCACACACTGCTCCACATGCACTACATGAGTCTTGTGTTAAGATGGAGGACTAGACAGCTAAAGTAGTTTAAGGACAAAATAAACAGTTATGATAGTCTAGAAAAGCTGGCTGTATTTGCAGATGATATTATTTTATACCTGACAAAACCAGAGACATTACAGTATTGTGGAACATTTTGAGACCATTTTAAATCAATTTGGGATAGAAAATTAATGAAGCTAAAACAAAGGCAATAGTGGTAAATTATGTACACTCATAAGAATTGGTTCAGCAATATCTATCTTTATGAGGACATAATCGTTTTGCTATAACTGCTATTGTATCAATATTGTTTAAAATTGTACTTGTTTAAAAATGTACTACTGGAGCTTTTCTCCTTGTGTCTTCACTGAAAATGGGCCACAAGCCCAGTTGGACAAACCCGGTTAACAAATGTCAATAAAGAAATAAATCAATAAATGATAAAATGAAGTATTTAGGAGTATAGATTAAAAATGATTCTCATGTGGCAACTAAGGACATGTGGGAAGAGACTAAGCAAAAGGTAATACAAAAACTGAGAAAATGGAAGTTTGTTATAAGGATATGGATAGTAAGACACAAGCAGTTAAAATGTATTCAGTCCCATTAGTCTTATACACAGGTCAGGCATATTTTTATCAACCAGAAGAGAAGTTGTAGATAATTAATAAAGAGCTGAAGGACTTTATCTGGGAGGGGAAGACAGCAAGAGTCAACTGAGATAAACTGATTCTTCCAGTAGAACAGGGCAGATTGGGATTACCTGATCTGAAGGGGTATTCAAAGCTACACAGTTATGTCATAGCACAAGCAGAAAACTATAATTCAAAGTAGAAGGGGCTGATGATGAAATGGGGGAAGCTCAAGAAACAAGGACTGAGTGGGATTTTGGATGGAGGCCTTTAAAGAGAATAACAATAATCATACAGATTATTATATCTATAAAGTTGCAGAAAGTATCCTAAGTGCTAAGCAAACACAGGAATGGAGAAAGGAGATTCTGCCGATATGGATGATTGCCATTAGGGATATAGACAATAGGCTAGATGGGATTGGGATTTATTGGAGAAAACTGGCAAAGAAAACAAGGTATTGGAAGCAAATAACTAGAGAGGAAACGTTAATAGAATGGGAAGATGGCAAGAATTTATTTGGACTGCAGATTAGAGATTGCTTTCCCTATCACGTATTGATATCAGAGTATAGGCAGAGAGAAAGAAGTAGGGGGAGGTCCTAAATGAAGGATCAGTACCGGTAGAGTTTTTAGTAGAATCTAAAACAGAAACTGCCATTAAAAAAGGAATAATTAATGGAGCATATAAAATATTGCATGATAACCATAAGAATCAATCAGAGGAGGTTACAAAGGACTGGGGAGAGATTGGATAAGCAAATCATAAAGAAACAATGGTATACGTATGTCATCCATATATGCAACAAAATCTAGATGATTTAGGAGTTTTGCTTGGAAATGCTTGCATAGATATTTTTATACCCCATGTTGGAGGTGTGATGGGGGAGAGAGAGGTAATTGGGGAACATATTTTGTGGGAGTAAGGTGAGTTGGCAGACATTAAGGATTCCCTTTGGGATGCCCTGTCAGAGATATTAGGTGGGCAGATTGGAGTGACAAGGGAGATAATTTTTCTGAGCTATGATACAGAATCAGAATTGCTTAGACATGGTAAGACCTTGCTGTGTCTAATTATGGTGGCTGTCAAAAAAGCAAATACTAGAAAATGGAAATCAAAATCTATACCAGCTATACTATAAGCAGTGATTATAGTAACAGAGATAAACAAACTGAAACTGACATCTTTATAAAAGGATTGGAGCAAACTACACAGGAAAAATAGGAATTGTGGGAACAATACATACAGGGGAAGAATGAGGTTTAATGGAAGGCAGGACTTAAATGAGTTATGTAATGTGTGATTGAAAATTATTGGGTAGATGATAAGTGATGTATAATGTTTTCATCTGGGAGTGTGTGAGTATGGTTTGTGATGTAAAATGCTTGCAACTAGGATTGCGTTGGTGTGGTTTGTTTTCATTTATATAAATGTGTGTTTGCCTGTGTTATAAGTGATGGTTTAAGAAAGATTTCTCTTGTGTAAAAAAAAGGTGCAGGATTTGAATAATGTATTCGCTGAAGGTTGGGCGTCGAGCTGGCACCTCAGCACTTGTAAAAAATATACTGCCAATCATTAACGGACCAGAGTTCTGCTGTGGCGACCCCTAACCAGGAAAAGCCGAAAGAAGAACATGTAGTATTGATAAGTTATATGATATATAGCAATATATGTGAAGTATAATGTTTGAAAATGGGAACTTGTTAATACAGTTTGATTACTTTTGTGAAAATGTAAATTTACCTATGTCACAAGTGATAATTCAGTAAAGGTGTTAAAAAAAGGAAATAAACAATGTATTGATTAAAGTGTTTGCAGGTATTTTAGGAGTACTGCTTTCTAGTTGTGAGATAATTCTCTACTTATGTAGAAAAGTCCATTATGATCGTGGTTAGGAGTTTAAAAGCACTTTGTGTATAACCGTATGAGGTAACTAATAGCTAGTGTACTCTGGATGCCAGCCAGTGGAGTAGATAGACTATAATCGGTTAAGCAGAGAATGGATGGAATAAGGATTAGACGTTATAAGCATTATGTATGAGTGTTACATTATAGCCGTTGGTGAGTTGCACTGTTTAGTGAAATCAGATAATTTCACAGTTACTAATTTGGAAGTGTTTTATAGATTTTTGCAATTTTTGTTTAATGTTTTAAAATGTTTGGCATTATTGGGATGTCTGAGTGAAGGGGTGAATAGGGTAGAAGAGGCAGAAAATAAAGAATGCATTTGTTTACATTGTGTAAGATTATTGGCATTTTGCTACATTGGTGTTGGTCACCACTATTTGCTTAAATGTATTTATATGATGGAGTTACTTGGGTATCTTAAAGCAAAGGTGATGCTTGATTATAGCATGTGTAGGGCAAAGGCTGTATTATTTTACATGGTTAATCTTAGTTTGCTAAATGTCTTCTTGGAGTATAGTGAATGAGATAGCAGAACCATAGCTATGACATGTGGGCTAAGATTATGAGAGGAATTATCTTAACCTGTCAACTGGTATTATGAGCGTTAGAAGAAAGACTGATAGAACGACGGAAAACACAACAATCTGGTACTTTAGTAATCATTAATTCTTTGTTGCTTTGCAAAAAAATGTTAACCAATTCTTATTTTAGCAGCAACAATGCAGCAAAATCAGATTAAAAATGCAGCCTTTGCCAAGCAGTCTCACAGAATAGGCTGTTAAGCATATGGAAAAACAGGTAAAATGCGTATTATTCCTACTTCTCCTTTCTTCGGGTACATGCTTGATCACAAAGTAAGTTACACAATACTGCCCCAAACCAGTACTGAAGTGAATTTAACTCATACAAATATATATTCACACCTTCTCCTTGATGTAATACTGTACTGTTATAGCAAGCTAGTGTTACCATCTCTGTAACCTATACACTCTTTAGTTTGTTTTCTTGTTTGCGGCTGATCTAACCTCATAAATTCAAATATGATGATATATACAGATAGAAGTGTTACCCTATACAAAATGGCAAACCCTTGATTATTACAGATCTTTTCTTACCTTTATGTACTTGTACAAACCATGAACTTGCAGTTTTGCCCAGGAGAATTTTGTCATGGTACAGAATGGATGAACTTTTAATGGCATTGATCCAAATGCTGGGTTTGACGATATTTACAGTATGTGTTCACTTCTAGTTAGGGATAATATTTGTCAAACATGCAGTCACAGTTTTGCTAACCCATGCTTTCTTCTATCTTTCAGGACCTGGTTGTCTTTCTAAACAGACTGGTAAGGCTTAAGTTTCTGTTTTAAACAATTCCAGAATTGTTTGTTTGGTTGACATTGCATGATAAATGCATATACATGGTTAACAGACTGTTATGTTCTCACAGATAAATCAGCGTGTTGTGCTATGAATACCAAACCTCAGTTTGCTGAGTTTCCCTTAAATTCTTAACAGTACAACAGCATTAACCATACTGTATAAAACTTTTAAATTAAGTCATGTTAGTATTCCAGCTAGGGATGCATGTAGCTGATGGAACTTAACACAGGAAGGTGCTACTGTCAAGAGAAATTAAGTTATGATACAAGATGAAAAAGTTACTCAAATGCTGACATTTTGCTTTGTGCAAAAGTCCTACAAAGGCACATTTCCATCATCTGTGCTGGCTTTTCATTCAACAGGGTTGAGTTGCTTATTCAGATCTCTATACCATTCTAGAGAAAATGCAAGAATTAAACATAGAGTTGTACTTTATAGCTTGTAAGCAGTTCATTTTTTTGTTCAAATATTTTTATTCAGGTTTTAACATTCAGATAACAATTAGTAAGTAAGCAGTTAATTTCTTAAATGCTAGAATATACTGTTATTCATTAGTATTTGCTCCCTGCTGGGTTTGCTTCGTAAGAAACATAATAAAAGATCAAAACATGTTTTGGAGAAACATGACACACCTAATCCACTTCACAGAATTAGGAGGTGCACAACCACTGAATCCCACTAGCTGTTAAAAAATGTAACCTGTTCCTTATGTGTGAATAGTTTGTAGCATACGGTAAGGGGGAATGTGCAGAGTATTTTGCTGCATTTGTAGAATAAAAGGGGGTGTTATGCCATTCCTTCCACGAAATAGCACTCTCGAAAAAGGATTTTTTTGGTATATGCATTCTGGTTTTCCATTTCATATGTACACAAGTGGAAGGATAGGCCTTTTTCAGGGACACTGACATGCATAGTGGTCATCATATGTAAACTGTATTATACATGACCACCTTTCACAGTTATGTATAGTAAGCAAGCAGAGTGCGTTTCATAAAACACTCATTGCTCTGAAACTTTGTGCTTTTAAATGAAGAGGGTGAAGACTGCTCAGCATTGTTGAGCCCTGTGCAGATATGTCAATCTGTGGGTGTAGCCTCTGCAGATTAAACTTCTGTGTGTCATAGATGACTGCCATGTAGAAAACTGCCAAATATGACTATTTGTAGAAGAGACAAGTATGCATTATCTGAGCAGAACAGTATAAGCTTATACCCACTAACTTTTAAAGGGAATCCAAAATGCACCATGTTATGCTGTTAAGCAAGGAGAGAAGACTTTTATCTGTGCTGCTCAGAGCTATGTGGTTGCATTCTGTTCATTGTGGCAGCCATTTGCTCTGATGGGTGATTGATAGACTTTCACTTGAGCAGTTAATGGAATTTAGTGCCATGCATAACCAGGCAGTTTGCTCAGCAAATGTTTTAATCCTGCATCACCGGCAGCCCAAGTTTGGGAACGTCATTAGGCTAGTGGGAGGTCTGACCAAGGTGGGGGGTGGTAGGATGAAGCAGATGACATCCAGTTGCTCAATCCTCAGGAAGGAACCAGTGAGAGCCTGATGCTTGTGTAACTTCTGGCAGCGACCAGGAGCCTTGCTGCTGATCTCAGGTTAATGCTGGGGACAGCACTAGCATCCTGATATCATTGTACTAACCACTCCCACAACTAAGGTTAATGACTGGCTGCTGAGAGAATGATGTTTTCCAGGTTCCATCCTTGCCCTCACACTGGATTCCATGCTTCCCTGCCTAGTAGAGAGATACCCCTGAGGTAAACTCTCCAAGGAATCAGGGAGCTCACCAAGCTAAGATATATGTCTGAGGTACCTGTTAGGGGCATCCGGGAGATCAAGGAATGAAGCAAGCAAGGAAGCCTGCATGGCATCAGAGGAGGGAGAAAAAGTAAATAAATAAATAAGAATCCTAGCCAACATCTATTCTGAAGTAAAGCATATCTATTCCAGAAATATTTTTCCATAAAAAATTCTAGAAAGAATAAAAAGGTAGTTATCTGACAACCTATGGCTTTTCAAATCCTCATTCATATTGAGTAGTTTGCCTGTTGCTTTTCTTTAAAAAGTTAAACTGAGATTTGGCGAGAAATAATTTACAGTCTGCTAATATTGTATGCCATAAACATACAGAATCCTCACAGTAATCTTTAACATGCAGATCAGTGTGCATTCATCTTAGTTAGCATCTATAATTTTTTTTGTTTGGTATGGCTTATTAAATCTGAGGACAGCAACACAATGCCCACTTAAACATAACAGGCTGGTTCTCTGTATACAACTATACTGATCCCACTATTGCCATATCCTTCTTCTTTGGCATACTTTGAACTGTACAAGATACAATCTTAGCTTTTGAAAAAAAAGAAAACTGAGACGGCAAATATGCCCCATGGTTATCTAGTGAGATAGAGCAGTTGCTAATGTCCAGAGAAAATGCCTGGCAAGAGCGGAAGCAGCAACTTTCCAGTGAGCCACCCCACTCGGTATGCTGACTGGTAGCATCACATCAGCATACACATCTCAGTAATGGCACAGTTTTGTAAATGTTCAAAAAAGTCTTTCAAACTGTAACCATTAATGACTTATGAAACATGATGTTCCCCCACATCCCTTCCTCCTACTGATCCCATTTCAGTCCTCAAAGTCTCAGTCTTTCCAATTATATATTTTGGCAGCCTACAGCCACGGATGGTTTATGGTCTGTAAGGGCCTGGGCCTGGAGTTGAAAATTATAAGGGGCCTCTCTATTTTGGTGAGAAGATGGCAAAGGATTTCAGACAACTACTACTAACTTTTTTTATCCTCACTAACTATACATACAGCCCACATAATAATCATTTTGCAAGTCATATTTTTCAAATTTTATTTGCAGTTATCAAGTAGGACTTACACAACCTAATTTACTATTAATAAACTGTCAACAAATTTTAAGGTGGCATTATGGAATATTGATATTTACATCAATGTCACCTTTCTTGAAGAGAAGTGATTTCAGTTTAAATGTTGAGGAAGGTATGGGACACCTGCGATCAGTCCTAATCAGTGCAATGTTTTGTGTGTGAGTGTATGTGTATGTGTGTGCATGTGTGTGTGTGTGTGTGTGTGTGTGTGTGTGTGTGCGTGCGTGTATATATGGTTTACCATTGAAATCTTAAAACTGAATTTGCTGACCGGCGTCCATGTCAACTTGAAATGGAGAAAACCTCAACATCGAGCAACCAGGAAAGTCGAAACAGAATACATCGACACCCATAGTTTGATGTATTCGACATAGCAGGAGTTGACATCAATCACCCATGCTATGTACCGTAAAGTACCGTGACACTGTACAGTCAACAGCACATGAATGTTACTATTTTGCAGGGGGGCAAGCCCCACTGCACCCCACACACCCCCTGCAAATTATATGTACCAACTCCAAGATCGCACTACAGTGAGGAAATGGATGAATTCCTTGTTCCTCACTGAACCATGATCTCCACTCAAAAGTTCAAACTCAAATATTCAAACTACATTACCCATTCAATGTTATATAGTTGATGTAAATAAGTTCTCAAAACTGCCTATTGGAAAACTACACTTCGACATTCTCACTCTCAGTATGTATACAGTCCAAATGATCCAAATGAAAAAAACATTAAAACATATGATTGATGCCTACATTTTGAATTATCAAATTACAGAAAACCCCAACTTTGCAAATACTAAAGGCGAACAGTTACCTTTATTGATCTCTGTACCAAAATTGTGTGACTAAATTTAGGCCTGATTATGGTAGTATTATATTTTTTCCTGTAGTGAGGTTTAGGGTTGGGGGTTAGGGGTAGAATTCACTTTAACACTTATTAGTAAGGATGTGCAGTGCATTTACACTGAAAGTTGCAAACACTGAATAAAAATTTGCAATAGTATATGTTATAAATATTACTGCTCATGGATGCCCTTATTAATATCCACGTGTGCTGAAAGTACTTGTAAGACATTCTGTTCTTGCTATTTTTTTTGTATTCTGGTGATCTTGGAAACGAAAGTCCATTATGTACCAATTAGCAGCATTTTCTAGGCAAAGAAATCAGTAGTGTAATTTCAGGCAGGATGAGGACATTGTTGATTAGATGAATAAGTCGGCTAGATTTCAGTAAAAGTATCAAAATAATGTCACAAAAACAATAAGGAATACAGAAACTGAGTGGACGAGAGAAAAGATTAATAAAATATAATACAAGTGCATGTAAAGAAGGTGAAAGAGAAGACTTAAACAACAAACTTCAGCTACAGCCATTGAAGTCACTCTTTAATAAGTAACTGCTATAGCCTAAGCAACATAAGTGATCTGTTAACCTTTAGGTTCATATGCATTCTGAAAAACAGTAGATTAAAATGTGTAGCTATTTTTCACTCCTAAATGGAAGCAAAGTGGTTTGAATTTTATAATTTCACAAGGACTAAAATTCAGTAATTCATTTTTAAGACACCATTTTGCAGATAAAGTTTGATGTTATTCCGTACCAAGTACTTAGCAACCCAGTGTTTCTAGAAAGGAATCACAACATTTGCATAGCTGCATGATTAACAATAATATATCAATACAAAAATAAATTGATATCTATGCCCGACTTGAAAACTGACCCACAAACTGAACTTTAATCCTAAAGATGATGGTATAAAGATTCCAAACTCATAAAAGAAAGAGTTGCACTTGAATTAATAAATTGTTCACTGAAGTTGCCTCAAATAATGAAGATCAATTTTCAATCAGATATATCTTAGTGTATTGAAAAAAATAGACATTGATGAGATGCAGGTATTAACACCTTTCAAAGAAATGTTATAATTTGAATCAGCAGAATCACAAAAATGAGCCTTAATGTAAAGGTTTGTTAACTATTGGTGTGCTTTATATAAGCCAACTTTAAACCACTGGTCCATTTAAATGGTAATGTCATAGAAGATGTGTAAGCGTAATGTCAAATTAATATAACAAGTATATGCAGTACAACAGTTAAATGTACAGCTATCCTCCTCCGCAATATACAGAGTTGTTTAGTCTTTAATCATTTCCAATGGTTAGATCTCCATCAAAAACAATAAAAAGCCGCACAATTCTCTGACTGATAAGGAAGCACAATTTAAAACCAAAATTCAGTGTTTTTGTCCAAAAAAGAACAACATCCATTGAATTGTATGGCTTTTTCTTAGTTTTGGTTGTATTGCTGCTTCATATCTCCTTTCTACACTGTTAATTGTGGACCTCCAAAAAACTTAAACACCAGCTCAACTCAAAACCACACTTAATGTTGTATTCATTGTTGATTAAAAAAAAAAAAAATATATATATATATATATATATATATATATATATATATATATATCAGCAACAAATACAACAAACATGCTGAGATGATTAAGGCTACTTTCACTTAAACATCTTGGTTCAGTGGTAATATAACTAAGCAGACTCCCAAGAACATCAAATTAATAATGTACATGCATACATACAAACATTTCAAGCACAGGCATTAATACCTTTCTAGCCCACCAATATACCAAAGCATTTGTTCTAATAATAAGTATCCAGGCCAGGCTGTCCTTAAAAATATCTAAACTTGTTAATGTGATTTTGGTAGTCTTTTCCATGCATCAGCTGCTCTTTCAGAGAACCAGTTATTTGACTTTTCATTCCTAAAGAATCTTTTACATAGGTTGTCTGATGGTTCTCTACAACTTTATGATAACCCCAAACATTGCCAGTGGTAGTTGTCTCTAAATGCCCTATATACCTGAATAAGATTTCCTCTTAGATATCTGCAAGAGACACTCTATGAGTTCTGATATTTTAATCTTTAACTTAAATTTTCACATCCATGGATGCCCTTGGTATATTTCCTCTGCACTCTTTCCAGTTTACTTATGCTTGGGTCTAATGTAAGTAACAAGTAATGACTTCATCATTTCTGACTTCCTAAACTCTATACATCTTTTTATACTACATGTAGTTCTATAACTATCATTAACCAGTTTGTTGATATGATTAGAAAAACTCAAAGCTGGATCTACCCATATACCCAGGGCCCTAAAATAGTCCACAGTTTCAGTCACTGTGTGCTGTAACAATAACCAACAACGTGGTGTGGTATATTGAATATTTGTCCATGGTTGGTGTGGTTTAATCATGAGGGTGAAGCCTGAGTTATTAAATAAAGCCAACCATGGGTTGTTGTGTCTTTCGGCTTTTCCCTGTTAGGGGTCGCCACAGTGGAACTCCGGTCCGCTAATGATTGGCAGTCAATTTTTATGTGCTGAGTTGCCAGCCCTGACGCACAACCTTCAATGAAGGTACACCCATTCACGCATGTCTCCACACAGAAGACGCTTTATCTGAGAATCGAACAGGACGACCTCTTACTTTGAGGTGACAATGCTACTGCAGCACCACCACCACAGTTACAAAGCCAACCGTGTGTAAATTTCAATATACCACAACCACGGAATTGGTTATTGCTATTATACAATGACATTATTTAAGAAAAAAATATACTTACTTTTCTTAAATAATGTCTTTGTATAACAGCGCATTACTATTCTTCCGCTGGTTGTGATACACTGCTTCCTTGTTTTGATGTATTGAGCATGCGTATGGGACTTGCATCCCATGCATACCCAGTGCATCAGTGCTTTGAAACGGAAGCAACAGAGAAACGAAAGTCTCTGTTGCTCCGTTTTTTTTTTTATTTGTTAAAAAAAATGTTTTTAGCAGTTTATACCAATGGAAAAAAGTCTGGGCGACCGGACCTTTTTCCGTTGGTATATTGTGGGATTTACAACGGGCACACTGGTGAATCAGCATGCATGTTTTAAAATATTAATGGGGGTCATTGTATAATAAATATTCACCTTTCAATTTCTCCCAGATCTCATATGCTAAGTTTTTGATATATTTATCAGCATATTACCCTCCTGTGCCTAATTGTATCAGCATATTATCCTCCTTTGTCTAAATGGTCAAAATAGTCAAATTCTTTTACACACGTGCCCTTTCTGTAACACATGTAATCAGTTTACATAATTTCAGGTCATCTACTTAGCTACTGTAAAACACCTCAGATGAAAAAGATAGATCTGAAAGATACAATCTAGAAAAGTATAAGCCCTAGAACAACCTGACTGTAACCAATAATTTCACCTGTCCAATTCCTGTATGCTACTTGCCATGTCCTATTTGTAAGCCATGCAGCTATCCATCTTATCAAAAGTATATCAATACCTAGTTGTTCTAATTTATTGATCAATGCTTTGTGTATGACCCCATCAAATGCTGAAATTAAATCTACATAAATTACATCACAGCACAATTTTTTTCATTCATGGCTAATGTTATATTGTTATAGAACATCTTGCTACAGGTTGTAATAGATCTATTTTCAACATATGCATGCCTGGTGTATAGATTCAAGTCCCAGCCTTTCAGACTCTGGGTTTGTTCTACTCCCCTTTCCTTTAAATACAGATTTAATAACTGCATGTCTCCTATCTTCAGGAATCTCACCATATTTACATGATCTAGTAAATAATAAAGCGGTACTGTAAGTTCTTTCTGTAGTGTTGTCAGAGCATTATTACTAGTTTTGTCTCCTCCCTTTGCTTTGTTTGGATGCATTTTTGTATTATTTTAATTTAATTTTATTTTAATATCTGAGGTTACTTAGATATCACTAGGACAACGTATTACCTCCTTTGTGGACACAAACTGTTTTGCATAAGATTTTGTAAATATATCTGTAATCTGTTGTGTCTGTGAATACATTTTAGAATCTACACAATTTATCAGTTTGTATGCCTTTACTCCTTCCACATCTCATGTAGCTCTAACATTTGTTGTATTATGCTCAATATCTTTATATACATTTTCAAGTTTTTCTTGATCTTGTCTCACACTTCGCTTCATTTGTTTGTCTAACTTATTTCAGTTTTCAAAATTGTACTTCAACCTTTTTCCATTTCTTATATTTTTTGTCTCTCACATTAATTCAAGTATCTTGTTCTAGTGGAAATATATAATCCTGATGTTGTGTGCCTAGATCCTGATGTTAAACTTTTTTTTGATTTTTTGCAAACAATTTCTCTTGCAAAGCATTTTCACATTCCTTCTGCAGTTCTTCCACTGAATGCATGAGTCCAATTAATTTTACATAATGATTGTTTTGCTTCCATATATTATTAATCTTCTGTACATTGGTTTACATTTTATTTCAGCTGAATTATCTAGCAACAAAATAACCTCTGTAACTCCATGATCCCTGCACATCAGTGGTCTAAAACTTGACATGAAGTGACTAATTTCTTCAGGAACACAAAAAAATGTCTAGTATGTTCTGTTCCCTTGTAGTTTTTTCCACAATCTGAAGAAACTCTTCTTACTGACTAGATGTGAATAATTTCCTTACTAATGTTGTTGAATCAATATTATTCCAGTCTGTTTTTGGTAAATGTAAGTCCCTGACTACAATAATTCTTCCCTCATGTGTTTCATGCAAGAAGTGTATGAATTCCTCTAAGTCATCAGCGCTTGACTTTGATGGCCTGTGCATGCCAACAATTGTTATATGTTCCAAGGTTGTCTTTATTGTCACAGTTATGTAATCTATAGTATTGGTGTTATCACTGAGCATATAATAATCACATGGCTCATAACTATCTTTAAGCCCTATCATACCACCTGATTTTTTTAGAATGTCTGCCACACTAAAAACATTTATACCCTGACATGACTGGTTTCCAGTCATTGTTCTTTAACCATGTTTCACAAACAACTGTTCTTTAACCATGTATCACACAACTATAACACCACCAATCTTGTGGCAACATAACAAATTTTCCAATAAAATAACTTTATTATTAATGCTCCTAGCATTAACAACCATCATAGATGCATCGAATGTTGCTATCTTTGATCTGTTAAATTTTGACGTAGCAAAAATCCTGCCTTGTGTTTGTTAAATATTGCAAAATATATGCAGCAAAGTTTATCTTCCCTGATCTTAACAAGTGCACAAAATCGCGTCTGGACATGTGTACCCAAGATTAGGATCGGGTGCTCTATACCTTTCTATTTTTTTTTTTAAACAGGACATTTTTATGTAAGTATTTACCCAAAAAATCTTTTTATTCATGGATGCGTGACTCTCCCTTCTATGTGTAATTTGTGAAAAATACATCCTAACACCTGTACAAGCCATGCTCTCTAACAGTCAGAGAGTCCTTGTGGATGAGATTATTTATACTGTGATAAAAAAAAAAAAACAGATCCATACTTGTTTACATTAAGGCATTCCAAGGCCAGCCTCACATCTTCAGTTTTTGCTCCTGGCAGGCATAACACAATTCAATGTTCATTATCTTCTTTGCAGATGTAAGTATCAATTCCTCAAATAATTGAATCTCCAGTTACAATAATATCTTTTCTGACCAGATCTGAAGAATCTTCAACTTCAAATTCAGTAATATCTGCTCTGTCAGTTGTTACAGAAAATGTTCTTGATCACCGTTAGTGTTATTAATCCCAATGTTTTCATTGCTTATTACATTTGCAGTCATGCAGTTCTCATCAAGCTGGCTTTGTACATCTACAACTTGAGCCATGTTGTTAACATCTGTCTGTATTTCTCCTCTTTTTTTCTTACAGTAACATTATTCAGTCCTGCATTCAATTTTGATTTCTTCCATTTCACCTCCCTTTGCCTCTTTTTTTTCTACCTTCTCTTTTGGAAAAATGATGCCTTTTTCTGTAGACTGAAACTTTTCCTGTAGAAAAATGTTATTCTCTGTAATCTGCGTGTTGCAGAACAATGCAGTGTCCTGTTTAGTATGCATTCTCTTTACTTTACAGACATTTATGTTTCTTTTTCTTCTTCTTTGTCATTTGTTGTGAACTTCTTCCTTTCTTTCTTTCTTTCTTTTTTTATTTGCTTCTATACACTCTGAATCCTCAGATTGCTGAGTACTTGTATCCAGAATTCCAGAGTTGTCAGTGGCAGTATCTTGTCTTATAGGGATTGAAAGATTTTTGCAGACAATATACACGTTTTTTTTTTTTTCTAAATATGTACCATTTGCTGTTTGCCTAACATGTTTGCACTTTTTAGCAAATCATTAGTGGTGTACTCGTTTAAGGAATCCATTTTCAGCTGCAAATGAAAAAAAAATTCTAAAAGAAAAGAATAATCAAAATCAGTTGCCACATAATTCAAAAATATCTTAAATCAACTTCTAATATACAACTAAATATTAAAATAAGTACAGTGAAGTTGATGCCCTGACTGTAGAAGTTCTGAAAGTCACACAAAAAGTTGAATTCCTTTATATTGTGCACGAATACGAGCAGTGGCTTCAGCTCACTGTCATTCGCAGGTGCATCTCTTTTTAACAATAAAGATCACTAAATCACAAACCAAGACAGGATTGCTTAGATAAGCTGTGGATTGTCCTGTCTGCAGTCTGTGTGAATTTATAGCTGACTAGGCCCCTTTGGATAGCTAGAGTTCACCTGTCTAAAACCTCTCCCTTTCTAGTAACTAACCGTGAAAATTAAAGGTCAAACAACAAAATACAAATCAAAGTAAACCTTGTCTACATGCTGTGTCCCTTCCATCCTACAAACAGAAAGTAGTGTATAAAAAATAAAATATAAATTCAAATAAAAACTTGTCTTACCAAGCTACTGCTTAGTCAGTCACAAACCAAGACAGGAAAGTTTAGATACGCTCTGATGGATTAGATGTTTCTGTAGTTATTTCAAGTTGTGTTAGAAGTGTATAGATTGACAGATTGTTAATGCACAGAATGCTGTAGGTTTTAGCCTGTTGCGTAAAGTTAGATGATATACTAAGGCAGACAGGGTAAACATAATTAATCAAAGGCTGGAAAAAGTTATAAACATTGTTCTAGTACTTTGCTTGGTGCTTTATTTTAATTTGTTTACCTGTGGAATCATGTATGCTAGCACAGATACATTCAGTAATTTGCACATCCGTCAGCCAATAAGATTGACTGAAGACAAATTCTGAGCCCACATAGGAGTAATGGCATTCCAGTGGGCAGCTGTCACAATTTACCACTAGCCTTAACGCATTAACCCTGAGTACCTTCTCATGGCGCCTATGTGCTTAAACCCGAGTGCGCCATGAGAAGATACAACTTTCAAGCCATTAACCCCGAGTGCCGTCCACAAGCGAGACCAACTGTCATCCACATTTGTACTTCACCTTAATGTTAAACAAGCTGAAATCGTAACAGAATGTGTAAATTACCTTCTGTAGTTACGATTCAGCTTGTTATTACATTAAGGTACCATTAAAGATTGTGTAGAAAATTGTGTTTGCAAGTTATTCGTAAAGCAAGTGGTGGCAGCCAATCGGATTCTTGCAATCCAAGCCACCACTTGCATAACACCTCCACCCCCAAACTAAATTTCTTTTGTCTCCTCTAAATAAATAGAGGGTCCAGCAGCAGGTCGCACTATTATCGTTCCCGGTCAGCTTGGCTCTTTTTTGTGTCTTCCGGTAAGCTCTCATTTTTTTTTACTTTGGCGTCTGTTTTTTCAAAGAGGTTTTTTTTTTTTTTGCTGGCAGCTGTGCAGAAATATGGAGATGCAAATAACATTTAATGATCATGATCTTGTTCTGCAATAAAAGTTTAGGTTTAGCTGCGCGGTAGGTTGGACCGTTATTGCTCCGGTATTTTATGGTGTTTCAAGTGAGTGTACTTTGTTCACTGCCACATATGATACATACGGAGACGCTGCTCTTTTCCGAGTTTTGTATCATGCCAGTTTTTGTAAGTCACCAACGTGGCTATAAATTAGACTTCAAACTTTTTTAAACATTTCCAGTGAAAGCTTGTATGTTTAAGTCAATGTCCTTTTCTGAGCAAGCTGAGGGAACTCATGTGCTTTTGAGTAAAGGCTTGGATTTTTTTTCACGTTGTACTGCTTTTAGTATATCTGTTATTTCCTGGTCATTAGACATAAGGGTAAGTCACTGTATCCATACAGTATAGGTTTGAAAAGAAATTGCGATCAAACAGCTGCAGTTCAGGAGACTGAATTAGACATCACTCCTAAGAAAACAGACGTTCCACTTGTTGAGGCAGTTTCTGAAGCTAGACACAACAACAGGAATTTTCTGTAGAAAATGTTTCTTCTTCCACAGTAAAGTCTGAATTGGACACTGTATTATCTCAGGAAACGAAACATGAAGCATAGTAAGTCTGCAGTTTGGAGTTTGATTTGTTAGTATTTGTTGATATTCGCACGATACGCTATTTTGCATTTGTGAGTGATTTTAGTAGCATCCAGAAATTGTTGCAGTTTGTAGTTAGACATGTATTGTGTAAAACGCAAATATCCTGTGATTTGTAGTATTGTTTTTGTATTATGATTAGACAGCATTTCAATGGAATGCCATTTGAAGAGGTAGCGATAGTTCGTGTGCACCTTGATTCGGTGTATGTTAGATTTAGAATATTTCTATAAATGATTAATTTTGGCTGGCTAAATCGTTATTTGATGGTGATCTACTTTATTCAGTGAAAACAAACTGCTGACTAGTGGGTTGCATTCTCTTAATTTTCCGATATCTGATCGTATTCGGAACTTTTATGTTTGCTTTGTGAAAGGGTACAGTGCATTAGTAGCATCAACATAAGTTTGCGTTGTAAAATGTAAGACTAAACTGGCCTTGGGTTGCTATACTGTAAAATGTGGTGCAGTGCCATATCAGAGGTGTTGACCTCTATCTGATACTATGGTGAGTGCCTTTAGTCTGTAAAGTGCTCATGAAAACATTAGTTTAAAAACCTAAAATCCTATTTTAGTGCTTTAGTTACTACATAAGTACAGTCAGTACATTGTGACTTTATATGACAGGTGGTTGGCAATTGTCAATTGGAAGTGGGTTAGTCATGTACTGAAAAAAAAAATCAGAGTGCTATTCAGAAGTAATATTTCACAAAGCCTTAGAAATCTTAGTATCCAAGTGTGCCTTCCTTTTGAAAACCTCTAGCAACAATCGAGGCAATTCTGTTTTTGGTTTTCATTACAATATGTGCTTGTGTTAACTGTCAGCCTGGTAGTACTATATAACAGATTAACTATATACAATATTTTCATTTAGCCTGACACAGATGGGAGCAAGATTTCCTTTTTAGAGAAAGCCAGCTCACCTAAAAGTATTGTGACTTCTAGTGGTGCAGATCTGAGTGAGCAGAACTCCTGGTGCGGTTGTAATACATTTATCATTTGTTTAGATGCAGCGTGGATGTTTTACGAAGATCAGAAGTAAAGCTTAGATGCATGTAGTGCAAACATTTTTAAGATTAAATTAAATTACTAAAGGCTATATTGATATGTTATTTTTTTCTTAATTTAATGTCTGTGAAAGAGTATTTAGCTATGCTGGTAAGTAGAGCTGCAGAAGAAAATATTTGTGATAGCATTATAGCATGGTTCAGTTTGATTGTTTGAGGAGGGCAGGAAGGATTTAATTTTGCAACAAAGCCCTAGTCTTGACTGCATGCTTTAATTGTTAGACCACTGTACTGATTTATAGCTGTGCATTCATATGATGACTAAATATTTGAGCACATTTCATTGATGGAGTTGCTAGTGCAGGAAATGCATAAATCTGCAACTTTGCTTTACTAATGGCTAGAAAATAATTAATTTCACTTAGAGAACCATAAGACCACTTACAGCTAGCTCAGTTTATTATAAACTTTTAACAGTATTGTGTTAGAGTCTGAAAGTGAGAAGAGTAAATGTGATTCAGAATTAAATGGATGAAGATGGGCAGATAGTGGGTGGGGATAGGGCAGATTCTTTGCTGACTTTGTTCTTTTGCAGGTTACTGTAATTTTATCAGGCCAGTTGCTTCACTATAAATGTATTTGATAAGTTAACATTAACTGTATTTCTCCCCGTTTGTTTGTTCTTGGAGAAAGAAATAATCTGACAGGGAGACATAGAGAGGAAGTGGAAGGGAGATAAACGTACATTGGTGGTGCAGTCTTAGGTATTACACAAAACAACATGCAT